>NC_091222.1:7710557-7725557 GCF_040958095.1 Procambarus clarkii
GGGGAGAGGAGGGCGGCGAGAGAGAAGGAAGTGTCAGCTAGGAGGGGGAGATAGGAATGGTTGCTTCTCGCCAGGGTATCAAATCCTGTTTGTGATTGTGGTGTGTGTGTATGTGTGTGTGTGTGTGTGTGTGTGTGTGTGTGTGTGTGTGTGTGTGTGTGTGTGTGTGTGTGTGTGTGTACTCACCTATTTGTACTCACCTATTTGTGCTTGCGGGGGTTGAGCTTTGGCTCTTTGGTCCCGCCTCTCAACTGTCAATCAACTGGTGTAGATTCCTGAGCCTACTGGGCTCTATCATATCTACATTTAAAACTGTGTATGGAGTCAGCCTCCACCACATCACTGCCTAATGCATTCCATCCGTTAACTACTCTGACACTGAAAAAATTCCTTCTAACGTCTCTGTGGCTCATGTGGGTAATCAGTTTCCACCTGTGTCCCCTTGTTCGCGTCCCACCAGTGTTGAATAGTTTATCCTTGTTTACCCGGTCGATTCCTCTGAGGATTTTGTAGGTTGTTGATCACGTCTCCCTTACTCTTCTGTCTTCTAGTGTCGTAAGGTGCATTTCCCGCAGCCTTTCCTCGTAACTCATGCCTCTTAGTTCTGGGACTAGTCTAGTGGCATACCTTTAGACTTTTTCCAGCTTCGTCTTGTGCTTGACAAGGTACGGGCTCCATGCTGGGGCCGCATACTGCAGGATTGATTTTACATATGTGGTGTAAGGATTCTGAATGATTCCTTACACAGGTTCCTGAACGCTGTTCTGATGTTAGCCAGTCTCGCATATGCCGCAGACGTTATTCTTTTTATGTGGGCTTCAGGAGACAGGTTTGGTGTGATATCAACTCCTAGATCTTTCTCTGTTCGTTTCATTAAGTACTTCATCTCCTATTCTGTATCCTGTGTCTGGCCTCCTATTTCCACCACCTAGTTTTCATTACTTTACACAGTGTTTACTAGTTGTGTTTACTAGTTGTGTTTTCCGGGGTTGAGCTTTGCTCTTTCGGCCCGCTTCTCAACTGTCAATCAACTGTTTACTAACTACTTTTACTTTTTTTTTTTCCCACACCACACACACAACCCCCCCCCCCCCAGGTAGCAGCCCGTGACAGCCGACTAACTCCCAGGTACCTATTTACTGCTAGGTAACAGGGGCATTCAGGGTGAAAAAAAGTTTGCCCATTTGTTTCTGCCTCGTGCGGGAATCGAACCCGCACCACAGTGTGTGTGTGTGTGCGCGTATGTCTCACAGGGTACAGTGTGTGTGCGTGTGTCTCACAGGGTACAGTGTGTGTGTGTGTGTGTGTGTGTGTCTCACAGGGTACAGTGTGTGTGTGTGTGTGTCTCACAGGGTACAGTGTGTGTGTGTGTGTGTCTCTCAGGGTACAGTGTGAGTGTGTGTCTCACAGGGTACAGTGTGTGTGTGGTGTGTGTGTGTGTGTGTGTGTGTGTGTCTCACAGGGTACAGTGTGTGTGTGTGTGTCTCTCACAGGGTACAGTGTACTCACCTAGTTGTGTTTGCGGGGGTTGAGCTCTGGCTCTTTGGTCCCGCCTCTCAACCGTCAATCAACAGGTGTACAGATTCCTGAGCCTATCGGGCTCTATCATATCTACACTTGAAACTGTGTATGGAGTCAGCCTCCACCACATCACTTCCTAATGCATTCCATTTGTCCACCACTCTGACACTAAAAAGTTCTTTCTAATATCTCTGTGGCTCATCTGGGCACTCAGTTTCCACCTGTGTCCCCTAGTACGTGTGCCCCTTGTGTTAAATAGACTGTCTTTATCTACCCTATCAATTCCCTTCAGAATCTTGAATGTGGTGATCATGTCCCCCCTAACTCTTCTGTCCTCCAGCGAAGTGAGGTTTAATTCCCGTAGTCTCTCCTCGTAGCTCATACCTCTCAGCTCGGGTACTAGTCTGTGGCGAACCTTTGAACCTTTTCCAGTTAGTCTTATCCTTGACTAGATATGGACTCCATGCTGGGGCTGCATACTCCAAGATTGGCCTGACATATGTCGTATACAATGTTCTTAATGATTCTTTACACAAGTTTCTGAATGCCGTTCGTATGTTGGCCAGCCTGGCATATGCCGCTGATGTTATCCGCTTGATATGTGCTGCAGGAGACAGGTCTGGCGTGATATCAACCCCCAAGTCTTTTTCCTTCTCTGACTCCTGAAGAATTTCTTCTCCCAGATGATACCTTGTATCTGGCCTCCTGCTCCCTACACCTATCTTTCATTACATTACATTTGGTTGGGTTAAACTCTAACAACCATTTGTTCGACCATTCCTTCAGCTTGTCTAGGTCTTCTTGAAGCCTCAAACAGTCCTCTTCTATTTTAATCCTTCTCATAATTTTAGCATCGTCTGCAAACATTGAGAGAAAATGAATCGATACCCTCTGGGAGATCATTTACATATATCTGAAACAAGATAGAACCGAGTACAGAGCCCTGTGGGACTCCACTGGTGACTTCACGCCAATCGGAGGTCTCACCCCTCACCGTAACTCTCTGCTTCCTATTGCTTAGATACTCCCTTATCCACTGGAGCACCTTACCAGCTACACCTGCCTGTCTCTCCAGCTTATGTACCAGCCTCTTATGCGGTACTGTGTCAAAGGCCTTTCCGAACAATCCAAGAAAATGCAGTCTGCCCAGCCCTCTCTTTCTTGCTTAATCTTTGTCACCTGATCGTAGAATTTTATCAAGCCTGTAAGGCAAGATTTACCCTCCCTGAACCCATGTTGGCGATTTGTCACGAAGTCCCGTTCTCTCCAGATGTGTTACCAGGTTTTTTCTCACGATCTTCCTCCATCACCTTGCATGGTATACAAGTCAAGGACACTGGCCTGTAGTTTCAGTGACTCTTGCCTGTCGCCCTTTTTGTGTATTGGACCACATTCGCTGTTTTCCATATTTCTGGTAGGTCTCCCGTCTCCAGTGACTTACTATACACTATGAAGAGTGCAAGCAAAAGTGCCTCTGCACACTCTTTTAGTATCCATGGTGAGATCCCATCTGGACCAACAGCCTTTCTAACATCCAGATCCAGCAGGTGTCTTGACCTCCTCTCTCGTAATTTCGAACTCTTCCAAGACCGCCTTGGTTTACCTCCATTTCTCCTAGCACAGTGACCTCACCTTGTTCTATTGTGAAGACTGTCACGACCCTTGAGACTAAATAATGTTCTTCTCCCCACAGTGTAAAGAACAAATAAAAATCTGCCATGCCAATAGGTGTCTAGGGGTATAATTAATCACTGTATAAAACGGGAGAACAATATATTTTGCTAAGGGTGACAACTTAACAACAATTAAATAAATAGTAGCCAGAAATATTTATCAGCATATAATACTATAGAATGCAAGTAATTATTTGAGACTGAGCACTATCACCAGAATATGGAGCAAGCCATAAAATACACTAAAATCGTCTATCCAGATAAACTAATATTTATAGGGGCTTAAAATAAACAAAAACCAAGAAACCTAGCTTAAACACAACTGCACTCGACCGCAGCCGCCACTCTACTGCCCAGGACATGGTCCGCAGGCCCAACGTCGACTAACCGTCTACCCAAACACCAATTAACGTTCGCATGAACATTGTGAACATTCTATTTACAAAGGTCAGCCCTAAACTCCAACATTATTAACTAAGAGTTGTAATTACTAGTCTCACATTCCTTGAAATATTACGGCTACCACATATGGGAATAAATATATATAAAACTATAGGCAATTGATATGCTAACAATCGCCCTGGCCATTCCCAAATATTGTCAACCGCCCACACGGCTAATTTCACGTGACATCCACCACCAAAACAACCTTACACACACTACCCAGCTATCTATGTTATATATATATATATATATATATATATATATATATATATATATATATATATATATATATATATATATATATATATATATATATATATATATAATGTATATATATCTATATACACAAATCTTATACAACTGACAGCAATATTTACTTAGAGAAAACAATAATATAATACGAGGTTCGGGAGAATTGGCAGAATCGTAATAAGATTCGTGACAAAGACCTCCTGGAACCTCTTGTTGAGTTCTTCACACACCTCATGTCATTCTCTGTATACCTGTCCTCGCCTGTTCGAAGTTTCAATACCTGTTCTTTCACTGTTGTTTTCCTTCTGATGTGACTGTGGAGTAGCTTTGGTTCGGTCTTGGCTTTGTTTGCTATATCATTTTCAAAACTTTTCTCTGCTTCTCTTCTCACCCTGACGTACTCATTCCTGGTTCTCTGGTATCTCTCTGCTTTCTAGTGTTCTGTTATTCCAGAAGTTCCTCCACGCCCTTTGTTCAGTGTCTTCGCTTCCATACATGCACTATTATACCATGGATTCTTCTGTTGCTTCTCGGATTTTTCCCTTTGGGCCGGGATGAACCTGTTTACTGCCTCCTGACACTTTTGGGTAACATAGTCCATCATACCCTGTACAGACTTGTCTCTGAGGTCTGTGTCCCAAGTTATTTCACTTAGGAAACTTCTCATCTGTTCATAATTTCCCTTTCGGTATGCCAGCCTTTTGATTCCTAGTTCTTTTTTTGGCGAGATAAGTCCTAGCTCTACAAGGTACTCAAAGTTCAATACACTGTGGTCACTCATTCCCAAGGGCAACTTCCATCTTAACTTCTCTTATATCACACTCATTAGGGGTAAATATCAAATCAAGCATTGCTGGTTCATCTTCTCCTCTCATTCTTGTTGGTTCTTTGATGTGCTGGCTTAGAAAGATTCTTGTTGCCACGTCCAGCAGCTTAGCCCTCCATGCTTCTGGTCCTCCATGCGGGTCTCTGTTCTTCCAATCTATCTTCCCATGGTTGAAGCCTCCCATAATTAGTTTGTCCAGATCCATTCCTGCTAGCAACAGAAGCTGCTCTTTCTATTATGTTAATGGTGGCCATGTTGTTTCTATCATATTCCTGTCTAGGTCTTCTGTCATTTGGTGGTGGATTATATATGACTACGACTATAATTTTTTTCCTCCATTTGTTACGGTACCTGCTATGTAGTCACTGAAACCTTCACAGCCTGAATATCCATCCCTTCAAAATCCCAGCCGTTTCTTACCAGCAGAGCTACACCACCCCCACCTCTTCCTTCCCTCTCTTTCCTCATAACATAATAGTCCTGTGGGAACACTGCGTTTGTTATCGTTTTTCGTGATCTTTGTTTCTGTGAGGGCTATTATGTCTGGGTTTTCCTCTAGTACCAGTTCTCCAAGCTCATTTGCTTTATTTGTAATTCCATCTATGTTAGTGTACATCGCTTTGAGGCTCACTTTCTTCTGTCCCTGTGTGTTCTGTCAGTGTGTGTGTGTGTGTGTGTCTCACAGGGTACAGTGTGCGTGTGTGTGTGTCTCACTGGGTACAGTGTGTGTGTGTGTGTGTGTGTCTCACAGGGTACAGTGTGTGTGTGTGTGTGTCTCACTGGTACAGTGTGTGTGTGTGTGTCTCACAGGGTACAGTGTGTGTGTGTGTGTGTCTCACTGGGTACAGTGTGTGTGTGTGTGTGTCTCACTGGGTACAGTGTGTGTGTGTGTGTGTCTCACAGGGTACAGTGTGTGTGTGTGTGTGTGTGTCTCACAGGGTACAGTGTGTGTGTGTGTGTGTCTCACAGGGTACAGTGTGTGTGTGTGTGTGTGTCTCACAGGGTACAGTGTGTGTGTGTGTGTGTCTCACTGGGTACAGTGTGTGTGTGTGTGTGTCTCACAGGGTACAGTGTGTGTGTGTGTGTGTCTCACTGGGTACAGTGTGTGTGTGTGTGTGTGTCTCACAGGGTACAGTGTGTGTGTGTGTGTGTCTCACAGGGTACAGTGTGTGTGTGTGTGTGTCTCACAGGGTACAGTGTGTGTGTGTGTGTGTGTCTCACAGGGTACAGTGTGTGTGTGTGTGTGTCTCACTGGGTACAGTGTGTGTGTGTGTGTGTCTCACAGGGTACAGTGTGTGTGTGTCTCACAGGGTACAGTGTGTGTGTGTGTGTCTCACAGGGTACAGTGTGTGTGTGTGTGTGTGTGTCTCACTGGGTACAGTGTGTGTGTGTGTGTGTGTCTCACAGGGTACAGTGTGTGTGTGTGTGTGTCTCACAGGGAACAGTGTGTGTGTGTCTCACAGGGTACAGTGTGTGTGTGTGTGTGTCTCACAGGGTACAGTGTGTGTGTGTGTGTGTGTGTGTGTCTCACAGGGTACAGTGTGTGTGTGTGTGTGTCTCACAGGGTACAGTGTGTGTGTGTGTGTGTGTCTCACAGGGTACAGTGTGTGTGTGTGTGTGTGTCTCACTGGGTACAGTGTGTGTGTGTGTGTGTCTCACAGGGTACAGTGTGTGTGTGTGTGTGTCTCACAGGGTACAGTGTGTGTGTGTGTGTCTCACAGGGTACAGTGTGTGTGTGTGTGTGTCTCACTGGGTACAGTGTGTGTGTGTGTGTGTGTCTCACAGGGTACAGTGTGTGTGTGTGTGTGTGTCTCACAGGGTACAGTGTGTGTGTGTATGTGTGTGTCTCACAGGGTACAGTGTGTGTGTGTGTGTCTCACAGGGTACAGTGTGTGTGTGTGTGTCTCACAGGGTACAGTGTGTGTGTGTGTGTGTGTGTGTCTCACAGGGTACAGTGTGTGTGTGTGTGTCTCACAGGGTACAGTGTGTGTGTGTGTCTCACAGGGTACAGTGTGTGTGTGTGTGTGTGTGTGTGTGTGTGTCTCACAGGGTACAGTGTGTGTGTGTGTGTGTGTGTCTCACAGGGTACAGTGTGTGTGTGTGTGTCTCACAGGGTACAGTGTGTGTGTGTGTGTCTCACAGGGTACAGTGTGTGTGTGTGTGTCTCACAGGGTACAGTGTGTGTGTGTGTGTCTCACAGGGTACAGTGTGTGTGTGTGTGTGTGTGTCTCACAGGGTACAGTGTGTGTGTGTGTGTGTGTCTCACAGGGTACAGTGTGTGTGTGTGTGTGTCTCACTGGGTACAGTGTGTGTGTGTGTGTGTCTCACAGGGTACAGTGTGTGTGTGTGTGTGTGTGTCTCACAGGGTACAGTGTGTGTGTGTGTGTCTCACAGGGTACAGTGTGTGTGTGTGTGTGTGTCTCACTGGGTACAGTGTGTGTGTGTGTGTGTCTCACAGGGTACAGTGTGTGTGTGTGTGTGTGTCTCACAGGGTACAGTGTGTGTGTGTCTCACAGGGTACAGTGTGTGTGTGTGTGTGTCTCACAGGGTACAGTGTGTGTGTGTGTGTGTCTCACAGGGTACAGTGTGTGTGTGTGTGTGTATCACAGGGTACAGTGTGTGTGTTGTGTGTGTCTCACAGGGTACAGTGTGTGTGTGTGTGTGTCTCACAGGGTACAGTGTGTGTGTGTGTGTGTCTCACAGGGTACAGTGTGTGTGGTGTGTGTGTGTGTCTCACTGGGTACAGTGTGTGTGTGTGTGTGTCTCACAGGGTACAGTGTGTGTGTGTGTGTGTCTCACAGGGTACAGTGTGTGTGTGTCTCACAGGGTACAGTGTGTGTGTGTCTCACAGGGTACAGTGTGTGTGTGTGTGTGTCTCACAGGGTACAGTGTGTGTGTGTGTGTGTGTCTCACAGGGTACAGTGTGTGTGTGTGTGTGTGTGTCTCACAGGGTACAGTGTGTGTGTGTGTGTGTCTCACAGGGTACAGTGTGTGTGTGTGTGTGTCTCACAGGGTACAGTGTGTGTGTGTGTGTGTCTCACGGGGTACAGTGTGTGTGTGTGTGTGTCTCACAGGGTACAGTGTGTGTGTGTGTGTGTCTCACAGGGTACAGTGTGTGTGTGTGTGTGTCTCACAGGGTACAGTGTGTGTGTGTGGTTGTCTCACAGGGTACAGTGTGTGTGTGTGTGTCTCACAGGGTACAGTGTGTGTGTGTGTGTCTCACAGGGTACAGTGTGTGTGTGTGTGTGTGTCTCACAGGGTACAGTGTGTGTGTGTGTGTCTCACAGGGTACAGTGTGTGTGTGTGTGTTTGCCTCACAGGGTACAGTGTGTGTGTGTGTGTCTCACAGGGTACAGTGTGTGTGTGTGTGTGTCACAGGGTACAGCGTGAGTGTGTGTGTCTCACAGGGTACAGTGTGTGTGTGTGTGTGTGTATGTGTGTGTGTGTGTGTGTGTGTGTGTGTGTGTGTGTGTGTGTGTACTCACCTAGTTGTGCTTGCGGGGGTTGAGCTCTGGCTCTTTGGTCCCGCCTCTCAACCGTCAATCAACAGGTGTACAGATTCCTGAGCCTATTGGGCTCTATCATATCTACACTTGAAACTGGTTCAAAGGTTTGCCACCAGACTAGTACCCGAGCTGAGAGGTATGAGCTACGAGGAGAGACTACGGGAATTAAACCTCACTTCGCTGGAAGACAGAAGAGTTAGGGGGGACATGATCGCCACATTCAAGATTCGGAAGGGAATTGATAGGGTTGATAAATAGAGGCTATTTAACACAAGGGGCACACGCACAAAGGGACACAGGTGGAAACTGAGTGCCCAAATGAGCCACAGAGATATTAGAAAAAACTTTTTTAGTGTCAGAGTGGTTGACAAATGGAATGCATTAGGAAGTGATGTGGTGGAGGCTGACTCCATGCACAGTTTCAAGTGTAGATATGATAGAGCCCAATAGGCTCAGGAATCTGTACACCTGTTGATTGACGGTTGAGAGGCGGGACCAAAGAACCAGAGCTCAACCCCCGCAAACACAACTAGGTGAATACATACACACACACACTCATAGGTTCACATGACAGATGACAGAATGTCATCTGTCATCAAATGACTGAAGACCCAGACAGGAATATGACAGAAACAACATGGGCCACCATTAACATAATAGAGAGAGCAGCTTCTGTTGCTAGCAGGAATGGATCTGGAGAACTAATCATGGGAGACTTCAACTATCTTGAGGTTATCTTGAGATGATTTCGGGGCTTTTTTTTTTAGTGTCTCCGCGGCCCGGTCCTCGACCAGGCCTCCAGCCCCAGGAAGCACCCCGTGACAGCTGACTAACATCCAGGTAAATATTTTACTGCTAGGTAACAGGGGCATAGGATGAAAGAAATTCTGCCCATTGTTTCTTGCCGGCGCCTGGGATCGAACCCAGGACCACAGGATCATAAGTCCAGCGTGCTGTCCGCTTGGTTGACCGGCTCCCCATGGGAAGGCAGATTGGGTGAACAGAGACCCGCATGGAGGACCAGAAACATAGAGAGCTAAGTTGCTGGGTGTGGCAACAAGAAACTTTCTAAGCCAGCACATCAAGGAACCAACAAGAATGAGAGGAGAAGATGAACCAGCAATGCTTGATCTAATATTTGCTCTAAATGAGTGGGATATAAGGGAAGTCAAGATGGAAGCACCCTTGGGAATGAGTGATCACAGTGTATTGAACTTTGAGTACCTGGTAGAGCTAGGAATTATCCCCCCCGAAAAAGAATTAGGAAACGAAAGGCTGGCATACCGAAAGGGAAATTATGAGGAGATGAGAAGCTTCTTAAGGGAAATACCTTGGGACACAGACCTCAGAGCTACGTTTGTACAAGATATGATGGACTATGTCATCGAAAAGTGTCAGGATGCAGTAAGCAGATACATCCCGACCCAAAGGAAAAACCCGAGAAGCAAAAGAAGAATCCATGGTATAATAGGGGCATGTATGGAAGCAAGGAATCTGAACAAAAGGGCGTGGAGGAACTTCCGGAATAACAGAAGACCAGAAAGCAGAAAGAGATACCAGAGAACTAGGAATGAGTAAGCCAGGGTGAGAAGAGAAGCAGAGAAAAGTTATGAAAATGATAGAGCAAACAAAGCCAAGACAGAACCAAAGCTACTCCACAGTCACATCAGAAGGAAAACCACAGTGAAAGAACAGGTATTGAAACTTAGAACAGGCGAGGACAGGTATACAGAGAATGACAGAGAGGTGTGTGATGAACTCAAAAAGAGGTTCCAGGAGGTCTTCACAACAGAACAAAGTGAGGTCACTGTGCTAGGAGAAAAGAAAGTAAACCAGGCGGCCTTGAAAGAGTTCGAAATTACGAGAGAGGAGGTCAAGAGACACCTGCTGGATCTGGATGTTAGAAAGGCTTTTGGTCCAGACGGGTTATCGCCATGGGTACTGAAAGAGTGTGCAGAGGCACTTTGCTTGCCACTCTTCATAGTGTATATGAGGTCACTGGAGACGGGAGACCTAACAGAAATATGGAAGACGGCGAATGTCATCCCAATATACAAAAAGGGCGACAGGCAAGAGGCACTGAACTACAGGCCAGTGTCCTTGACTTGTATACCATGCAAGGTGATGGAGAAGATCATGATAAAAAGCCTGGTAGCACATCTGGAGAGAAGGGACTTCGTGACAAATCGCCAACATGAGTTCAGGGAGGGTAAATCTTGCCTGACAGGCTTAATAGAATTCTACGACCAGGTGACAAAGATTAAGCAAGAAAGAGAGGGCTGGGCGGACTGCATTTTCTTGGATTGTCGGAAAGCGTTTGACACAGTACCACATAAGAGGCTGGTACATAAGCTGGAGAGACAGGCAGGTGTAGCTGATAAGGTGCTCCAGTGGATAAGGGAGTACCTAAGCAATAGGAAGCAGAGAGTTACGGTGAGGGGTGAGACCTCCGATTAGCGTGATGTCACCAGTGGAGTCCCACAGGGCTCTGTACTCGGTCCTATCTTGTTTCTGATATATGTAAATGATCTCCCGGAGGGTAAAGATTCATTTCTCTCAATGTTTGCGGACGATGCCAAAATTATGAGAAGGATTAAGACAGAAGAGAACTGTTTGAGGCTTCAAGAAAACCTAGACAAACTGAAGGAATGGTCGAACAAATGGTTGATAGAATTTAACCCAACCAAATGTAATGTAATGAAGATAGGTGTAGGGAGCAGGAGGGCAGATACAAGGTATCATCGGGGAGAGAAAATTCTTTAGGTGTCAGAGAAAGAAAAAGACTTGGGGGTTGATATCACGCCAGACCTGTCTCCTGCAGCCCATATCAAGAGAATAACATCAGCGGCATATGCCAGGCTGGCCAACATACGAACGGCATTCAGAAACTTGTGTAAAGAATCATTCTGAACTTTGTATACCAAATATGTCAGGCCAATCCTGGAGTATGCAGCCCCAGCATGGAGTCCATATCTAGTCAAGGATAAGACTAAACTGGAAAAGGTTCAAAGGTTCGCCACCAGACTAGTACTCGAGCTGAGAGGTATGAGCTACGACGAGAGACTACATGAATTAAACCTCACTTCACTGGAAGACAGAAAAGTTAGCGGGGACATGATCACCACATACAAGATTCGGAAGGGAATTGATAGGGTAGATAAAGACAGGCTATTTAATTCAAGGGACACACGCACAAAGGGACACAGATGGAAACTGAGTGCCCAAATGAACCACAGAGAAAATAGAAATAACTTTTTTAGTGTCAGAGTGGTTGACAAATGGAATGCATTAGGAAGTGATGTGGTGGAGGCTGACTCCATACACAGTTTTAAGTGTAGATATGATAGAGCCCAATAGGCTCAGGAATCTGAATTCCTGTTGATTGACGGTTGAGAGGCGGGACCAAAGAACCAAAGCTCGATCCCCGCAAACACAACTAGGTCAGAACTAAGTGAGTACATGTGCGTATGGTACATGGTACACATGGATAATCACCCATACCAGGCAATTCTCCATTAATGTGTGTTCACATTGATGCTCACATATATACACATGTTAATATAAACATGTTTGTTAATTTGTTAATATTATATCTATATCTATATCTATATCTATCTATATATATATATATATATATATATATATATATATATATATATATATATATATATATATATATATATATATATATATGTCGTACCTAATAGCCAGAACGCACTTCTCAGCCTACTATGTAAGGCCCGATTTGCCTAATAAGCCAAGTTTTCCTGAATTAATATATTTACTCTAATTTTTTTCTTATGAAATGATAAAGCTACCCATTTCATTATGTATGAGGTCAATTTTTTTTTATTGGAACTAAAATTAACGTAGATATATGACCGATCCTAACCAACCCTACCTAACCTAACCTAACCTATCTTTATAGGTTAGGTTAGTTTAGGTAGCCGAAAAAGTTAGGTTAGGTTAGGTTAGGTAGGTTAGGTCGTCAAAAAACAATTAGTTCATGAAAACTTGGCTTATTAGGCAAATCGGGCCTTGCATAGTAGGCTGAGAAGTGCGTTCTGGCTACTAGGTACGACATATATATATATATATATATATATATATATATATATATATATAAATATATATATGGAAAATCCACAGAGAAATATGAAATGAGGTGAACGTTTCGGCTTGTTAAAACCTTTGTCAACACCAGACTCTATCAAGGCTTTAACAAGCCGAAACGTTCACCTCATTTCATATTTCTCTGTGGATTTTCCGCATAAAATGATCAGTGTTTTGTGATCGTCAATTGCATATATATATATATATATATATATATATATATATATATATATATATATATATATATATATATATGCGAACAAGCCTGAATGGTCCCCAGGACTATATGCGAATGAAAACTCACACCCCAGAAGTGACTCGAACCCATACTCCCAGAAGCAACGCAACTGGTAACTACAGGGCGCCTTAATCCGCTTGACCATCACGGCCGTCAAAAGGAAGTGATAGCCGAGGCTATTTGAGCCACTTCCCCGACGGCAACTCGGATGGTAATCTTGGGCATAGCATTTCACCAAATCACCTCATTCTTTGGGGCACACGTGAGGAACACAAATGCGAACAAGCCTGAATGGTCCCCAGGACTATATGCGAATGAAAACTCACACCCCAGAAGTGACTCGAACCCATACTCCCAGAAGCAACGCAACTGGTAACTACAGGGCGCCTTAATCCGCTTGACCATCACGGCCGTCAAAAGGAAGTGATAGCCGAGGCTATTTGAGCCACTTCCCCGACGGCAACTCGGATGGTAATCTTGGGCATAGCATTTCACCAAATCACCTCATTCTTTGGGGCACACGTGAGGAACACAAATGCGAACAAGCCTGAATGGTCCCCAGGACTATATGCGAATGAAAACTCACACCCCAGAAGTGACTCGAACCCATACTCCCAGAAGCAACGCAACTGGTAACTACAGGGCGCCTTAATCCGCTTGACCATCACGGCCGTCAAAAGGAAGTGATAGCCGAGGCTATTTGAGCCACTTCCCCGACGGCAACTCGGATGGTAATCTTGGGCATAGCATTTCACCAAATCACCTCATTCTTTGGGGCACACGTGAGGAACACAAATGCGAACAAGCCTGAATGGTCCCCAGGACTATATGCGAATGAAAACTCACACCCCAGAAGTGACTCGAACCCATACTCCCAGAAGCAACGCAACTGGTAACTACAGGGCGCCTTAATCCGCTTGACCATCACGGCCGTCAAAAGGAAGTGATAGCCGAGGCTATTTGAGCCACTTCCCCGACGGCAACTCGGATGGTAATCTTGGGCATAGCATTTCACCAAATCACCTCATTCTTTGGGGCACACGTGAGGAACACAAATGCGAACAAGCCTGAATGGTCCCCAGGACTATATGCGAATGAAAACTCACACCCCAGAAGTGACTCGAACCCATACTCCCAGAAGCAACGCAACTGGTAACTACAGGGCGCCTTAATCCGCTTGACCATCACGGCCGTCAAAAAGGAAGTGATAGCCGAGGCTATTTGAGCCACTTCCCCGACGGCAACTCGGATGGTAATCTTGGGCATAGCATTTCACCAAATCACCTCATTCTTTGGGGCACACGTGAGGAACACAAATGCGAACAAGCCTGAATGGTCCCCAGGACTATATGCGAATGAAAACTCACACCCCAGAAGTGACTCGAACCCATACTCCCAGAAGCAACGCAACTGGTAACTACAGGGCGCCTTAATCCGCTTGACCATCACGGCCGTCAAAAGGAAGTGATAGCCGAGGCTATTTGAGCCACTTCCCCGACGGCAACTCGGATGGTAATCTTGGGCATAGCATTTCACCAAATCACCTCATTCTTTGGGGCACACGTGAGGAACACAAATGCGAACAAGCCTGAATGGTCCCCAGGACTATATGCGAATGAAAACTCACACCCCAGAAGTGACTCGAACCCATACTCCCAGAAGCAACGCAACTGGTAACTACAGGGCGCCTTAATCCGCTTGACCATCACGGCCGTCAAAAGGAAGTGATAGCCGAGGCTATTTGAGCCACTTCCCCGACGGCAACTCGGATGGTAATCTTGGGCATAGCATTTCACCAAATCACCTCATTCTTTGGGGCACACGTGAGGAACACAAATGCGAACAAGCCTGAATGGTCCCCAGGACTATATGCGAATGAAAACTCACACCCCAGAAGTGACTCGAACCCATACTCCCAGAAGCAACGCAACTGGTAACTACAGGGCGCCTTAATCCGCTTGACCATCACGGCCGTCAAAAGGAAGTGATAGCCGAGGCTATTTGAGCCACTTCCCCGACGGCAACTCGGATGGTAATCTTGGGCATAGCATTTCACCAAATCACCTCATTCTTTGGGGCACACGTGAGGAACACAAATGCGAACAAGCCTGAATGGTCCCCAGGGCTATATGCGAATGAAAACTCACACCCCAGAAGTGACTCGAACCCATACTCCCAGAAGCAACGCAACTGGTAACTACAGGGCGCCTTAATCCGCTTGACCATCACGGCCGTCAAAAGGAAGTGATAGCCGAGGCTATTTGAGCCACTTCCCCGACGGCAACTCGGATGGTAATCTTGGGCATAGCATTTCACCAAATCACCTCATTCTTTGGGGCACACGTGAGGAACACAAATGCGAACAAGCCTGAATGGTCCCCAGGACTATATGCGAATGAAAACTCACACCCCAGAAGTGACTCGAAC
>NC_091222.1:8028057-8123057 GCF_040958095.1 Procambarus clarkii
TATATCTGCTAAGATTCCTGTGCACAAGTATATCTGGAATATTAATTGGAGTGGAATGCTCAGCTCAGTTGCATATTCTTGCAGCACTCAAACATGAAACTCCATCAGGTCCTAACGCTTTATTTCTTCCGAGCCACTTGAGTAATTTATCCACTTCTTCTTGAGATACCACTATGTATTTATTCTATGGCATACTCCTACCCGGCTTCAGTCCAAGTCCATTCTGTCCAGCTGTCGACCCCAAAGATGCATTCATCAATTTTTTACATTCTGTTCATTCCAAATAGAACTTTTCTCAAATATAAATTACTGTTATATATTAGCATATTGTGCATATTTAGGCCCTGGTTAGGTTAAGTTATGTGTTTAGGTTATGTTTGCGATTATTTGATGTTGTTGTACGTGGGTGAAGCACTTACAATGCTGTAGTTCAAATTAAAGTCGTCAGCGAAGAACTTGTTCCGGAAGTGTTCGGACGTCATCGACTGTGAGTTGTCTGTAAACCGTTTTTCATTCATAAGCAGGGGGTTTGGCGGTTGCATGGAATGGACTTCGGGTCTTTGTTTAGAGGACGGGCTGAGTACTCTTGAATTGGTATTTGGTCCGACTTTTGAATACCTTATTTTGTTCAAACACACTTTGCAATTGTTCATTTAGTATTTCACACATTTCTCTTTCATTCTCAGTAGTCCTGTTCCCCATTATCAATCGCTAGACTTCACCCATTATATTCAGCATGCTTTTAATGAATTTATAGAAAAGTCCTGGATCAGTTTTACATTTGTCCATTATACCTTTCTCAAAGTTCCTTTCTGCCTCTCTCCTCACTGTTGTGCAATTGTTTCTTGCTTGCTTGTAGCGTTGGTATCTTTGCGGGTTAGGCCTTCTTCCGATACTGAACCATTTTCTTGCCATTTTCTCGCTGGCCCTCTCATAATCTCTGTTGAACAATCCTGTTTTTCTGGTCCTGCATCTCTATATTGTATGAATGTGTGGTGGGCCTTCAACATATAATTCGTAAAATTTGGCATACATCTCATTTATTTACTGGCCTAGCACAAAGTCTGTCCAATTAAACTCATTAAAGAATTTTCTAAGTTCACATAGTGTCCTCTCTTGAAATAGAGTTTATCAACTGTTTCAATGTCCCAATTCTCTTCTAGATTATATCGCAAAGCATATTTAATTTCCAACAGGACATGATCACACTTTCCCCAAAAAGGAAGGTACTGGATGTCAAATATCTCTTCTTCTTTCCTGGTGTACTCACCTAGTTGTGCTTGCAGGGGTTGAGCTCTGGCTCTTTGGTCTTGCCTCTTAACTGTCAATCAACAGGTGTACAGATGCCTCAGCCTACTGGGCTCTATCATATCTACATTTGCAACTGTGTATGGAATCTGCCTCCTGCACATCACTTTTATACATACCATCTGTTAACTACTCTGGCACTGAAAAAGTTCTTTCTAACGTGCATGGGGCTCATTTGGGTACTCAGTTTCCACCTGTGTCAGCTTTTTCACGTACCACTCATGTTAACCTTCCATGGTGTACACACAGAAATCACAATAGCATGATATATATCTTATGAACAAATCCACAAGGGCCGTGAGGAGGGTTCGAACTTGTACGCAGGTTGTTCCCAGATGCGCCTTAGTCAACTGTACCATAACGTGGTCAAAAGAATTGCTACCTGGAGTTCTACTGCCCTCACGAGAATCCCAGAGCTTTGGGATTTGGGATTTCACCCAATCTGGAATTGTGTGAAACCCCGTCTGTGCTTTGGAGAAGCTTCGAGATCCTTGTGAGGGCAGTAGCACTCCAGGATGCATTTTTTTGACCATGTCGTGGTACAGTTGATTAAGGTGCATCTGGGAACATCCCATGCATAGGTTCGAACCCTCATCACGGACCTTGCTGATTTGTTCACCTTTGGTGTATTTATGTGGGTGTGTATGTTCAAATATGCAAAAAAGTATGTGTACATGCATGTGTGTGTACTCACCTAGTTGAACTCACCTAGTTGTGCTTGTGGGGACTGAGAGTTGGGTTTATGGTTCCCCTCTCAATCTTCAGTGGTGTAGTTTCTGAGCCTATTGGGCAATATGACATATGCATTTAAAACACACTAAAAATATTCTTTCTAATAACTCTGTGGTTCATAATGGTCCTAAGTTTTCACCTGTGACCCCTTCTTTGGGTGCCACCGTATTAAATGGTCTGTCGTTATCTACCCAGTCAGTTCCTCTGGGGATTTGGTATGGGTAATCATGTCTCCCCTAACTCTACTGTACGGTAGCCTCACCTGGTAGCTTTTACCCCTCAGTTCCGGGACTAGTTAGGCGACATATCTCTGAACTTTCTCTTACATTCATTTGTAAGTATGAGTGCATAGGGATTTTCACATGTGAAAATATATAGTGAGTGTAAAAAGTCGAACCTACACGAAAGTACTGAACGTTGGTTGAGTTGGTCTGCCACAGCATTGTTATGGTGGGATGGTCGAGGACGTCACGTATGGTCTGGAAGGGTTGACGGATGTGCCTCACGGCCAGCCCTGACATAAGGTCTCCCTGGTAGCTCCTGCTCACCACCAGACCCAATACCATCCACGCTACCAACACAAGCCGCCTCCACCCCACGATGGCTGAAGCTCTGTAGTCTTTGCCACCAGGAAGAAGAAAACTGTTTACCAGAGTTGTTCGAGTGTTCGTCTCTACATCAATATTTATTGTTTTTGTCAACGTTGTTTTTACTTTTGTTACTGTATTATTACTCACATTGTTACTGTATTATTACTCACATTGTTACTGTATTATTACTCACATTGTTACTGTATTATTACTCACATTGTTACTGTATTATTACTCACATTGTTACTGTATTATTACTCACATTGTTACTGTATTATTACTCACATTGTTACTGTATTATTACTCACATTGTTACTGTATTATTACTCATATTGTTACTTTTGTTACTGTATTATTACTCACATTGTTACTGTATTATTACTCACATTGTTACTGTATTATTACTCATATTGTTACTTTTGTTACTGTATTATTACTCATATTGTTACTTTGGTTACTGTATTATTACTCACATTGTTACATTTGTTACTGTATTATTACTCACATTGTTACTGTATTATTACTCACATTGTTACTGTATTATTACTCACATTGTTACTGTATTATTACTCACATTGTTACTGTATTATTACTCATATTGTTACTTTTGTTACTGTATTATTACTCACATTGTTACTGTATTATTACTCATATTGTTACTTTTGTTACTGTATTATTACTCATATTGTTACTTTGGTTACTGTATTATTACTCACATTGTTACATTTGTTACTGTATTATTACTCACATTGTTACTTTTGTTACTGTATTATTACTCATATTGTTACTTTTGTTACTGTATTATTATTCATATTGCTACTTTTGTTACTGTATTATTACTCACATTGTTACTGTATTATTACTCATATTGCTACTTTTGTTACTGTATTATTACTCATATTGTTACTTTTGTTACTGCATTATTACTCATATTGTTACTTTTGTTACTGTATTATTACTCACATTGTTACTTTTGTTACTGTATTATTACTCACATTGTTACTTTTGTTACTGTATTATTACTCAAATTGTTACTTTTGTTACTGTATTATTACTCACATTGTTACTGTATTATTACTCAAATTGTTACTTTTGTTACTGTATTATTACTCACATTGTTACTTTTGTTACTGTATTATTATTCACATTGTTACTTTTGTTACTGTATTATTATTCACATTGTTACTTTTGTTACTGTATTATTACTCACATTGTAAGAAACGTATCTGTAGCAGTGTGTTATTTATGACAGTTTGAAATATTATATAAAATGAATATAAATTAAATGATCTGAAGTACAATGAATGTAAACAGAATGGGACTCAGTAACGAGGATGTTAATGAGGCTACACTCCGCAGTCACACCATTGGTGACATTTAAAAGTTTGAGTTGATTTTAAAATATTAAGTTTATTTCAATCAAGATTTTTAGATATATAGTTGGTGTGGTACCCGACGGTGCCCGGGTCCGCTATACATCATTACACCCAAACAAATAAATACAAAATATGAGAAACAACGATTTATAAATGCAAGCATGTACGGCAGCTCAATATATGCCAACACCTCTTCTCTCTCTCTCTCTCTCTCGTTGTACATTTTTTTACAAGCCTAAAGTTCAATAGGAATGCCACTGATGAACCATGGAGGATATACAACCTGCAATCATTGCTAAATGCAAAACAATACTAATGTATAAATAATTAAATTAAATATTAAAAAAAAAATATATATATATATTGGCGACATTAGCTGTCTTCCAACTTTCCGGTAGATCTCCTGTTGCCATTGTGCATTTGAAACCTCTTAGAATTCACGGTGAGATTCTGTCAGGCCGAACAGCCTTTGTCAAATTCATACCCAACAGATGTTTCTCTCTCTCTCTCTCTCTCTCTCTCTCTCTCTCTCTCTCTCTCTCTCTCTCTCTCTCTCTCTCTCTCTCTCTCTCTCTCTCTCTCTCTCTCTCTCTCTCTCTCTCTCTCTCTCTCTCTCTCTCTCTCTCTCTCTCTCTCTCTCTCTCTCTCTCTCTCTCTCTCTCTCTCTCTCTCTCTCTCTCTCTCTCTCTCTCTCTCTCTCTCTCTCTCTCTCTCTCTCTCTCTCTCTCTCTCTCTCTCTCTCTCTCTCTCTCTCTCTCTCTCTCTCTCTCTCTCTCTCTCTCTCTCTCTCTCTCTCTCTCTCTCTCTCTCTCTCTCTCTCTCTCTCTCTCTCTCTCTCTCTCTCTCTCTCTCTCTCTCTCTCTCTCTCTCTCTCTCTCTCTCTCTCTCTCTCTCTCTCTCTCTCTCTCTCTCTCTCTCTCTCTCTCTCTCTCTCTCTCTCTCTCTCTCTCTCTCTCTCTCTCTCTCTCTCTCTCTCTCTCTCTCTCTCTCTCTCTCTCTCTCTCTCTCTCTCTCTCTCTCTCTCTCTCTCTCTCTCTCTCTCTCTCTCTCTCTCTCTCTCTCTCTCTCTCTCTCTCTCTCTCTCTCTCTCTCTCTCTCTCTCTCTCTCTCTCTCTCTCTCTCTCTCTCTCTCTCTCTCTCTCTCTCTCTCTCTCTCTCTCTCTCTCCCTCCCTCCCTCCCTCCCTCCCTCCCTCCCTCCCTCTCTCTCTCCCTCTCTCTCTCTCTCCCTCCCTCCCTCCCTCCCTCCCTCCCTCTCTCTCTCTCTCTCTCTCTCTCTCTCTCTCTCTCTCTCTCTCTCTCTCTCTCTCTCTCTCTCTCTCTCTCTCTCTCTCTCTCTCTCTCTCTCTCTCTCTCTCTCTCCCTCCCTCCCTCCCTCCCTCCCTCCCTCCCTCCCTCTCTCCCTCCCTCTCTCTCTCCCTCTCTCTCTCTCTCTCTCTCTCTCCCTCCCTCCCTCCCTCCCTCCCTCCCTCCCTCCCTCTCTCTCTCTCTCTCTCTCTCTCTCTCTCTCTCTCTCTCTCTCTCTCTCTCTCTCTCTCTCTCTCTCTCTCTCTCTCTCTCTCTCTCTCTCTCTCTCTCTCTCTCTCTCTCTCTCTCTCTCTCTCTCTCTCTCTCTCTCTCTCTCTCTCTCTCTCTCTCTCTCTCTCTCTCTCTCTCTCTCTCTCTCTCTCTCTCTCTCTCTCTCTCTCTCTCTCTCTCTCTCTGTGGTGTGAAAAAACTTAAAAAAATAATAGTAGTAGGCATCCAACAGTCTCAGGAGACTATGGAGTTGCGCTCTGGTTGTTGGTCTGGAGTGGCCTCTCCAGGGCACAAAGCCAGGGTAGGTTGATATGGGGGAGAAGCCGTTACCCATGCAGCAGGTACCCCTCTCTCTCCATGGCGCCGAAAGTTTCCAATGGAAAGGCAGACGCCAATATGATTAGTTTCGGCGCAGTCGCAGGAACTGTCAGAACGAGGTTGAAGGCAACAACAAACTGCCCTAGGTGCTCCAGCTCCGGAATTTATCTCGAGGTTAGTGAAAGAAGGCAAAGTGACTCCAAACCTGACCGCCATGGGCGGCGGTCACTAAAAGTCTCTAAAGGTATACAAAGAATACTTAACCCTTATTATGGGTAATAACATTTTCGGGCAGATGGGACTCGTCAGCCTGGGAAGGCAGCTCATCGAGAGGAAGGATAACCCCGAATTCATACCTCTGCTGTCTTGTGGCTAAACCCACTCATGGGGAAAGGCTTTGGGAGTCAACCCCCAAGGAAAAATCCGGAGCCGGAGTCCCTAAGGCAGTTTGCAGCTGTTTACAGATTAATTCTGGCAACTCCTGCGACGACACTGGAGCCAACCATATCGGTGCTTGCCCTTCCCTTGGATCACATCGGTGGAGTGGAGAGGGTGGATCTGCTGCATGGGCCACAGCCGGTTCTCCATAATTACTGCCCAGGCCTGTACCCAGGAGAAGACACTCCAGCATCCCCTTGGCGATGTCTCAACACGGGAAGCGACAATTACCGGTGGTAAGCATACCGCTCAATTGGCAGAGTGAGGCGCCAGGGGTTGCCTCTGTTGGTGGGAGAAATTTTCTAATTTCATAGGACAGCTACCGCCCGCCTCAAACTGGCAGCCCGCAGCCAATAAGGTGCTGTCACGCCACGGTCCGCCTGCTCGCTCCACTGGGTGCGTCGGGCTTAGGCCACGATCCAACAGGCGGGTCGTCAACCGGGTAAAAATAAAACAAACACAGAGCCGCCCAGCTCTCAAACTAGGCTCGTGGAATGTAAGGACCATGTCATCGGGTCTTTCGGAAGATCTACTGAAAGTGAACGCCACCCGTAAGACAACTGTGATCAACAATGAACTATGGACAGATGGACATAGTCGCCCTGCAGGAGACACGTCTGCCCGCGACAGGCAGCATGCGGGAGAAGGATTTTACCTTTTTCTGGCAGGGCAAACCACCAGAAGATGTAAGGGAGCATGGTGTTGGCTTTGCCATCAGGAACAGGTTGTTAGGATCTACAGTACCGCCCACGGATGGGTCTCCCAGGATCATAAAACTTCAGCTTAATTTAGCAGAACGAATGGTCAGCCTGATCAATGCGTACGCACCAACACTGACCTCTTCTATCGAAACGAAGGACGAGATCTATGATGACCTCGGCCTAGCTCTCAGAGACATACCTCAACAAGAGCCAGTCTTCCTCCTGGGAGACTTTAATGCAATAACTGGTTCTGATCACAGCTCTTGGCCTCCCTGCCTGGGCCAGTTTGGATTTGTGACGATTGATGAATGGGAGTGGGCAGCGCATCCTGAAGTTCTGCTGCCGTCATGATCTCTGCATCACGAATTCCTTTTCGACACCAAGTCCCAGCACAAGGTTTCCTGGAGACATCCCAGGTCTAAGCATTGGCACCAACTCGACCTGGTGCTTACGGGGCGTAACAATCTGAGAAGTGTCAAACTGACCCGCAGCTTCCAGAGTGTAGATTGTGACACCGACCACTCTCTCGTTGTTTGCAAAGGAAAGTTCCAGCCCCGGAAAATCCACAGAGCAAAGAAGGAGGGAAGACCACGCATTAACGTAAACAAGACCCGTGACCTTCACAAGGTGGAGGAATTCACTTGCTGAACTGTTAAATGCCCTTCCTGTACCACCCTGTGATAGCGCAAGTGAGAGGTGGTCACATCGCAGGGCATTTTCAAACACTGGACTAAACTGGAAAAGGTTCAAAGGTTTGCCACCAGACTAGTACCCGAGCTGAGAGGTATGAGCTACGAGGAGAGACTACGGGAATTAAACCTCACTTCGCTGGAAGACAGAAGAGTTAGGGGGGGGGGACATGATCACCACATTCAAGATTCTGAAGGGAATTGATAGGGTAGATAAAGACAGGCTATTTAACACGAGGCACACGCACAAGGAGACACAGGTGGAAACTGAGTGCCCAAATGAGCCACAGAGACATTAGAAAGAACTTTTTTTAGTGTCAGAGTGGTTGACAAATGGAACGCATTAGGCAGTGATGTGGTGGAGGCTGACTCCATACACAGTTTCAAGTGTAGATATGATAGAGCCCAATAGGCTCAGGAATCTGTACACTTGTTGATTGACGGTTGAGAGGCGGGGCCAAAGAGCCAGAGCTCAACCCCCGCAAACACATCTAGGTGAGTACAACTAGGTGAGTACTGGAATGTCCATCTTCGGTAAGAGGCAGAACAGGTCAGCAGATTGGTTCGAGGCCAGTCAGAGAAACTTGTACCCATCGTAGAGGAAAAGAGACGAGTGCTCTCATCCTACAAGAGACTACCCTCAGAAAGGAACCTATAGGTCTTCCGTACTGCCCGCAGTAGAGTTCAACAAACTGTGAGGCGCTGTGCTAACGATTACTGCCTCCGACGTAAGAGTCAACATAAGAGCCATGTACGAAGGGATCAAACAGGCAACAGGCCCTACACAAAACAGGACGACTCCTCAGAAAGTCAGCCACTGGAGAGATCATTAAAGACCATGATCAACAGATGAATCTCTGGGTGGAACATTACTCTGAACTCTACTCCAAAGAGAACTTAGTCAGCGTAGAGGCCTTGGATGCAATTGAATGCCTGCCCATCATGGAAGAACTTGACCTTGAACCAACTGTGTAAGAAGTTGAGAAAGCACTGGATTCACTTTCCTCAGGGAAGGCCGCAGGAGACGACGGGATTTCGCTCGTGGAACACCTAAAACTTAGCTTCATGAATCTGTGCCCGTGCTGGAGGGAGGGCTCGGTGCCACAAGACTTGAGAGATGCAAACATCATCACTCTACAAAAATAAAGGTGACAGAAGCGATGTCAACAACTATCGCGGCATCTCCCTCCTCAGAGTCGTCGACAAACTCTTCGTCAGGGTCTTCTTGGTCAGGCTTCAGATTCTCGCTGAAAGAGTGTACCCTGACTCACAGTGCGGTTTCCGAGCAGAGAGGTCGACCACTGACAGGGTGTTCTCCCTGAGACAGCTTCAAGAAAAAGTGCAGGGAGCAGAGAAAAGCCTTGTACATCGCTTTCATTGACCTTACAAAGGCCTTCGACCTCGTGAGTAGGGACGGACTCTTGAAGATCTTGGCCAAAATTGCCTGCCCTCCCTCCCTACTCAGCATGATACAATCGTTCCACAAGGACATGAAGCTAACAGTCGTGTACGACGGCCCAACTTCTAAACCATTCAACATCAACAGAGGTGTATTCTTGCTCCAACCCTGTTCGGCATCTTCTTCACGATCCTTGTCAAGCATGCCTTTGGAACAACCACAGAGAGCATCTATCTCCGTACAAGATCTGATGGAAAGCTCTATAATCTATCCAGACTCAGAGCAAAGACGAAAGTACAAATACGAATCCTCAGGGAGTTCCTCTTCGCCGATGATGCAGCGATCACCACACACACACAGCAGAAGGCCTGCAGCAGCTACTCTACCGCTTTACCACAGCCTGTTCCGCATTCGGCCTGACAATCAGCCTGAAGAAGACACAGGTGATGGGACAAGATATCAATGAGCTACGCTGTATAAACATCACAGACTATGTGCTGGAGGCGGTCCACGAGTTTGTGTACATTCACATTCTCAGACACCCGTTTCCTGGACACTGAGCTCAACAGGCGTATCGGGAAGGCCGCAACAACACTGGCCAGGCTCACAAAGCGTGTTTGGGAAAATGTCAAACTGACAGTGCACACCAAGCCACAAGTCTACCTGGCATGTGTGGTGAGTACACTTCTCTACAGCTCGGAATCCTGGACCCTGCGCCTCGCCAGAAGAGACGGATCAATACCTTTCACATGCGGAACCAGAGACGCATCCTTGACATCACATGGAAAGACCACGTCATCAACAACACAGTACTCGAGAGAACATGAATCCCTTCAATGTTCACTCTCCTGAAGCAGAGATGCATGTGATGGCTGGGACATGTCACACACATGGTAGATGGCCGCATACCGAAGGACCTCTTATATGGAGAACTGGCATCAGGAAAGAGACCCACCGGAAGACTCCAGCTGCGTTTCAAAGACGCCTGCAAACGTGACCTCAAGCAGATGAACATTGATATCAACACTTTGGAGGCAGCAGGTGCGGACAGATCTGCCTGGAGATGCAAAGTGCAGAAGGGACTCCAGCAATTCGAAGGTGAACTGAAAAGGCAGATGGAGGATAATAAACTTCAGAGGAGGTCTCGACCACTGTCAGACGCACCCGCTTCGGCGTTTATCTGTGCTCGCTGCAGTCGGGACTGTCATTCTCGGGCTGGCCTTCATAGCCACAGCAGGCATTGCATCCAACTAGACTAAAATAACTAGACACCCAGGGCAAAACTCCATAACCCTACGGGATTGACGGATACCTACATGATTATGGGTAATAATAATTATGGACAGCAGAAAAAAATATGTTAATTTTCCACAGATCATTTGAACAATGTTGTGCCATAAGTTTATTTTTAAAATATTTACCAGTGAAGTTGTCCAGCAGTGCCAACAATTGTCGTGGGGGTTCTAATAGGACCCTACCACACTGTTCTCGTTTGAATTCTGGCGACCCCGACTAGCCTTTGTTCATCTAGTACCCCAGACCATTCCCTCTGCCAATTTTGTAAAAAATAGCCCCAAGCATTTGGCCTCCAACTTTGGACAGACAGACAGAGTCATTCTCAAGCATAGTACAGATAAATCAACAAATTACTTTGAGAAGTCTAAAATTTGTGGATACACAATTGAGCTGAGACAGAGTTATTCAACTCATGTTTCATTTTTCACAATACATATAGATTCGAAGCTGCTGCGATCAAATCTATGGGAATTGGAAGTAAAAACAAGTTCGCTGTAATTTAGGAGGATTGATTGATTTTTCATAGTTATCTCAAACAGCAGATGGTGCAACATGCCTAAACCTCAACCCTCTGTGGTAAGAGATGTGCTCGCAGACACGCCAGGTCTGCGAGCACATGGGGCATCTCTAACAACAGAGGCTTGTGGTAAGAGTTTGAACATTTAAAAGGCAAAAGTCACCATATCATAGATCAAAGGGTAAAGGATCTCGTTGTTTTAAATACCTTCCAATATTATGATTATTGGTCAACATAAACTGAAAGTTAATTTGTGCAAAGTAATGTATAAAAAATTACAAAGGTCTTTCTAATATAATAAGTACCAAACCCAAATAAGAAAATTTCACAATAATGCCTCCGAGTCATTTTTTTGCATGGAAGGACGCTACGATCCCATTCAGCTGTGAAAGGTTTTCTTGGGATTATCATGCCACCAGGACAATGTTACATTATTTGTCAAGAAGTCATATTTCTCTCTCAGTGTTTTACTTATCTGTTTTAGGACATTGTCATGTTAAATGAAAACTGATTGGAAAATGTACTCAGAATGTTAATATTACAAAAACCTATAGTTTCTGTTTAAAACTATTTAATTTGGTTGAAAAAGTTGACTCAATATAATGAAAACGAATTAAATATCAAATACATTTGATCACATATAACCTTTAACTAATGTAAAAACCTCACACAGACTAAGAAACAGTACTTAACTAACCTTGTTGTAACAATATTCGAGTCAGGTCAAAAATGTCCTTCCCCCAGGTGTACTGTTTAGGAGTTGTGACTGAGGAGCATGAAGCCAGGAGCACCATCACGACAGGCAGCACCAGCAGCGCCGTCAGGATGGCCGCCCACACCAGGGGCTCCAAGGGCAGCACGAAGCCCCAAGGGTCCACAACTGGACGCCCTCGAGCGCCCATGATCATTGAGTACTGGATGGTGAATGGCCAGGTGAAGTCTATAACCTCAGTGCGACTCTCAGTCATACCAAACGGGCCAATGGAGAAGTCTGCCTCCTGTGTTGATCAGTCGACAAAATTGTATGAATGTAGTGATCATCTGCACTCTGTGCAGATGATCATGAAAACACTCCTACCAACATGTTGACCAGACCACAGTAGATGGTGAAGGGACGACGACGTTTCGGTTCGTCCTGGACCATTCTCCAGGACGGAATGGAGATTCTCATGTCACAAACGACTTGAGAATGGTCCAGGACGGACCGAAACGTCGTCGTCCCTTCACCTTCTAGTGTGTGGTCTGGTCAACATACTTTAGCCACGTTATTGTGACTCATCGCCTGCATATCCTACCAATATAATTAATAACAACCGCTCTACAGGGAAGCCAGCAGTTACTGTGCTGGGAAGCTAGCGGTTACGGTGCAGGGAAGCCAGCAGTTACTGTGCAGAGAGTCCCTGATCAACACCAGTATTGAAACATCACTTTAGTGAGATGTCTGCGAACAGGCCACAAGTCAGGTTCTCGGGGACTGAACAAGAACAGCGCCCCAGGAGACTACTGGAGACTTTCTCAGCAGGTTCAAGTTGGAGGCTTCTAAAGCAGGTTCCTGTAGGACACTCCATCAGTAGGTCCCTGTAGGACACTCCATCAGTAGGGGCCTGTAGGACACTCCATCAGTAGGTCCCTGTTGGACACTCCTGCAGTTGGTCCCTGTAGGAGACCTGAAGATGCACTAGCAACGGGGCTTTATTGAAGATAAAATAAGTTTTACACACCACCAGACCAGGACCTAGATTCAGGAAGCTCTGTGTATTTCTTCGTAAGTGGGTTTGCTACGAAGGTTCCTAAGTGCGCCCTAAGAAGATGCTTAGGTGCGATTCAATAAGGTATACTTAGGAAGAAAATTGTTGGTTCACCTGCGTGCCGATAGAGGTCACTACTGTGTTTCGTTTGGCCAATCAGAGAGCAGCAACATTCTTCATATTGAAGATTTAGCGCTGACTTATCGGAGCTCTACTGCCTCCTATTTACGTCGAATTTTCTTATAAAATTAGTATATTTCGAAGTAAAACAATGTTTTTTTAACTTCTACAGCCAGCACCGACATTGTAGTAAACAAATATGTTACATTTGTTGTTTACCTACGTAATTCTAAGAGATACTGTGTAGCTGTCCTTGTTGCTCGGAAGATGCGCTGACAATTATTGTATATATTTACTGAATTTACCCAAGGGCCACTAACTATCTAGTGACCTCGAAGAGGACAGAAAGCCGGCGGCTTGTTAAAGGGCCCGCCAATTGTCTTAATTATATTTTTTTAGCTGGAATTTGGCATTTACGGCTTCAGCGGGTAGGCGGTTCCATGGGTTTATAGCCCTCTTGGTGGAAAAAAAAACATCTGTTTTCAGTCCTACTTGAGAGAACATACTCTCCAACACTATATCTGTGATTGTCCTGTTATCAGTGACTTCATACCAAATGGTATGAGGTATTTTGAGCTCTGTAATTACTTCATACACTCGGGAATATTGGAAGATATTCTTGTGCTGCACCCAGATTTTGCCAGTGGAGGCTAATAGATCAGCATTAAGTATTTTGTTCTCTCCTAATTCCATGTATGACTGACCATCCTGTGAGGTGAGGATGTTGGGTGAGCTTGTAGCTGGTTTTTGATCTACACTGTGTGGTCCTTTATACAGAATAGGGAAGCAGCACATTGCTGTGTATACCTAAACATGTTTAAAAATACATTGTTTGAGAGGAGTTTTGTAGAAACTGGTAAGAGTAATTATAATATAATGTTTCCATGATTCAGTGCTTACCTCTTGTGAAAATTGCTTAGAGTTGTTTAGTCAGAGTTGATTTGTTTTTTGTATTGAGGCTGGTATTTTCTAAATTAATTCCATGTACAGTATGTCTAACCATCCTGTGAGATGGGAGTATTAGATAAACTTATAGCTAGTTTTTTATCTACACTGTGTAATATTCCATATACAATAGGGTAGCAGCACATTGCTGTGTATACCTAATCTTCTTAATAAAAAAAATCAGTAATAAAGATTTTAAATTATAGTTTGTATTATTACAAATACAGTACTGTATTATCCTTATTAAATCATGTTGACCATGGATCATTAAGATCTCATGTTGATATGTAATACAAGTCATATTTCTTTTGAACTGCTAATCCATGCTAATCATTCATTAAATTGTGCATTATGTCTCAATTTTTCACTTCCTTGGATATACTGTACAGTACAAAAAGATAGGATAAAAATAAACCAGTAATATTTCTTTCATTATATTTTTCATTTAAATAACTGCATCAATATTTTTACAGCTGACAGGATTTGTTTTCTCATACAGGTGCATTATTTGTTAAAAAAAATTTGGTTTATTGTTACACACAATGGTGCTACATAGCCTTCCCAGCTTGGTGCCTTCTTTTAATACTTACTGATTAAAAAATAACTAATAAATACATTTTATTCAGGAAAAGTACATACAGTTGATTTACAAACATAATGTTGGATTTATAGTCAGAGCTAGTACATACAATACCTAAAGCCACTAATACTCATAGCATTTCGGGCAAGGTGTGGGGGGAAAAAAACACAGACTAAAACTTAATAGTAATTGGGATTAGGTATAAATTGTGTTGAAAGAAGGAATAAAAAATACAAAAAGGTGGTTA
Organism: Procambarus clarkii; assembly: GCF_040958095.1. NCBI lineage: Eukaryota > Metazoa > Arthropoda > Malacostraca > Decapoda > Cambaridae > Procambarus > Procambarus clarkii. The sequence goes on from NC_091222.1 coordinate 8,042,578, forward strand.
ACATAGCATAAATCAGCAATTGCACATGTTGGTGAACAGCGTTGTTTAAAAAATAGCAAGACATGGGTTGACATTTAGGAGGTAAGTTAGGTTACATGGAGTTAATTAGGCAGTACTTGGTTTAACTCTTAAACTGGTTGAGAGAGGTACAGCCTTTGACATGATTCGGGAGGTCATTCCACATTCTGGGTCCCTTGATTTGTTGAGCACTTCTAGTTTGGTTACACACAGCCAAATTGAGTAACAGGAAGAGGTCTTGGACACAAATTTATTCCATGCTAAATGTAGAGGAATCAGCTGAGTATTCCTCAAATAAAATAAGTTGCCTCAGCTTATAAGGTAAATAAAATAAGCATTTCTCAAATAAGTAGCTGCCTCACCTCACTGCCTTACTGCTACATAGCCTTCCCGGCATGGTGCCTTCTTTTGATAATTACTTGTTCCACACCCAAATTGTATAACACGAAGAGGTCTTGGACCCCTACTTCCCTCTCTCTTTTTTAATAATCTATATAGTCATAATTATAGCTTTAAGTATTCAATGAATAAAGTTTTTGACATTTTTACCCTTTTCCTTACCTAACATCATTTGTGCAGCATATTTTTATTTTATGTCTCACCCAGATTTAATTTCAAAATAAAACCAAACTAAATAAATTAGAAATGGGTATGTATAGCTAAGGTACACCCTTACTACTAGGTGAACAGGGGCATTTGGTGATAGTAAATGATCCCATCAGGCAGGGCTCATCACCTTCTCTCATATTTCATGTTCACCAGTGTTTATTTACTTAATAACTACTGGTATAATATCTTGCTATTATAAAACTAATTCTACTATCATCAAACACATATTTACTTCAAGTTTCAAGCAGAGAATGCATATATAACTAACACGAAGGATTCCTCTTCACTAGATTCACCAGCTATAATATTTTGGTCATGTTCCAATATCATAAATCGATCCCAGTGTTATGTAGTAGAGAAAAAATGACTTATATCCAGTTTACGTAAAGCTACGAGTGGTCGAAACCACACTTAAATCCCGGAATGAACTTACGAAGGTTTTTCCACTTAGGGTAGTTAATTGAATACGGACGTAGCCGCCACGAAGGCGCTAAGACGGAAAACGTTCTTAGCTAAGAGGAAAAACCTTCGTAAGTACCTTCCTGAATCCGACCCCAGACCACCAGATCTAACATATGTAACGTAATTGTACTTTACGGCTCGTTGTACTAACAGAGACAAGAAATTAACGGTCTAGGGACATAATAAGACTCTGTATCTAACCGCGTGCAACCAGTGTAAACCCGTAGTTACGTACATACAAAATAATTAGAATCAAAATCACCAGGGAGAAAAATATTACACCTGTATATATAAAAAGATTTATATTAAATAAAAATGTATAATAATCCAGGTAATTATTCCTTCAGGTATAATAGTAAATCAGATGACTTACATTCTATAATCAAATAATATAAATTCTCATCAGACTAATTGTACTACTAAAACAACACAGAAATAAAACACAGAACAGACACTTATCCATAATCAGAGCAGTTGACCCAACGCTCGTCTCCCAGTTACTGACTCTCGCGCCGTCTCTACCCATAATTCTCTCCCCCTCCGCCTCATCCAGGATGAGTGATGGAAAATAAGGACTTTTTAATATTTACAACTAATTGAATAACCACTTGTTCTGAAAATACATAAGAATGCAAATAAAATATAATAGTTACTTTCAAAATATATAAGTTACAACGCCACCTGTTTAATTACAGTAAATTAACAAATATATGAATATTAAAATGTGACATTTGGAACTCCCATAACTGTACAGGTCCAGCAATTCTAATTTCCCGAATCTAACAGGTATTAGACGTGTGACGAGCAACCCCGCTCCTGTCTCACTGATATTGCCACACCACACGATAATTTACAAATATATATATATATATATATATATATATATATATATATATATATATATATATATATATATATATATATATATATATAAATATATATATATATATATATATATATATATATATATATATATATATATATAAATATATATATATATATATATAAATATATATATATATATATATATATATATATATATATATATATATATATATATAAATATATATATATATATATAAATATATATATATATATATATATATATATATATATATATATATATATATATATATATATATATATATATATATATATATATATATATATATATATATATATATATGTCGTACCTAGTAGCCAGAACGCACTTCTCAGCCTACTATGCAAGGCCCGATTTGCCTAATAAGCCAAGTTTTCCTAAATTAATATATTTTATAAAAAAATTTTCTTACGAAATGATAAAGCTACCCATTTCATAATGTATGAGGTAAATTTTTTTTAATTGGAGTTAAAATTAACGTAGATATATGACCGAACCTAACCAACCCTACCAAACCTAACCTAACCTAACTTTATAGGTTAGGTTAGGTTAGGTAGCCGAAAAAGTTAGGTTAGGTTAGGTTAGGTAGGTTAGGTAGTCGAAAAATAATAAATTCATGAAAACTTGGCTTATTAGGCAAATCGGGCCTTACATAGTAGGCAGAGAAGTGCGTTCTGGCTACTAGGTACGACATATATATATATATATATATATATATATATATATATATATATATATATATATATAATTTATATATATATATATATATATATATATAATATATATATATATATATATATATATATATATATATATATAATATATATATATATATATATATATATATATATATATATATATATATATATATATATATATATATATATATATATATATATATATATATATATATATATATATATATATATATATATATATATTATTAAATATGACCGAAAAAGTAAGATTAATAATTATAACACGAATTTTCTCAATCTTTCGTACATTACGCTTCACTGTTGGAGGTAAATCAAAAATCACTTCTCCAAAATTCATTTTTATTTCTAGTCTGACGCGACACAGGCGCGTTTCGTAAAACTTATTACATTTTCAAAGACTTCACAAATACACAATTGATTAGAACTTACGTCTCTCTGATATTATATCTACATTTGAGTGAGGTGGGAAGGATGATGTGGCATTAACACAAGACAGAACAGGGGATATTAATAGGGTATTAAAAGTATCAACACAAGACAGAACAGAAACAATGGGTATTGAATAGAAGTGTTTGTAGAAAGCCTATTGGTCCATATTTCTTGATGCTTCTATATTGGAGCGGAGTCTTGAGGTGGGTAGAATATAGTTGTGCAATAATTGGCTGTTGATTGCTGGTGTTGACTTCTTGATGTGTAGTGCCTCGCAAACGTCAAGCCGCCTGCTATCGCTGTATCTATCGATGATTTCTGTGTTGTTTACTAGGATTTCTCTGGCGATGGTTTGGTTATGGGAAGAGATTATATGTTCCTTAATGGAGCCCTGTTGCTTATGCATCGTTAAACGCCTAGAAAGAGATGTTGTTGTCTTGCCTATATACTGGGTTTTTTGGAGCTTACAGTCCCCAAGTGGGCATTTGAAGGCATAGACGACGTTAGTCTCTTTTAAAGCGTTCTGTTTTGTGTCTGGAGAGTTTCTCATGAGTAGGCTGGCCGTTTTTCTGGTTTTATAGTAAATCGTCAGTTGTATCCTCTGATTTTTGTCTGTAGGGATAACGTTTCTATTAACAATATCTTTCAGGACCCTTTCCTCCGTTTTATGAGCTGTGGAAAAGAAGTTCCTGTAAAATAGTCTAATAGGGGGTATAGGTGTTGTGTTAGTTGTCTCTTCAGAGGTTGCATGGCTTTTCACTTTCCTTCTTATGATGTCTTCGATGAAACCATTGGAGAAGCCGTTATTGACTAGAACCTGCCTTACCCTACAGAGTTCTTCGTCGACTTGCTTCCATTCTGAGCTGTGGCTGAGAGCACGGTCGACGTATGCGTTAACAACACTCCTCTTGTACCTGTCGGGGCAGTCGCTGTTGGCATTTAGGCACATTCCTATGTTTGTTTCCTTAGTGTAGACTGCAGTGTGGAAACCTCCGCCCTTTTCCATGACTGTTACATCTAGAAAAGGCAGCTTCCCATCCTTTTCCGTCTCGTAAGTGAAACGCAGCACGGAACTCTGCTCAAATGCCTCCTTCAGCTCCTGCAGATGTCTGACATCAGGTACCTGTGTAAAAATGTCGTCAACATACCTGCAGTATATGGCCGGTTTCAAGTTCATGTCGACTAAGACTTTTTGCTCGATGGTACCCATGTAGAAGTTTGCAAACAGGACACCTAGGGGAGAACCCATGGCGACCCCATCTACTTGCTTATACATGTGCCCATCCGGGCTCAAGAAGGGTGCCTCTTTAGTACAAGCTTGGAGTAGTTTCCTCAGAATACTTTCTGGCATGTCAAGAGGAGTACAGGCTGGATCACGATACACTCTGTCGGCTATCATTCCGATTGTCTCGTCCACAGGTACGTTGGTAAACAGCGATTCTACGTCCAACGAGGCTCTTATCCCTGTGGCCCGTGTGCCCCGCAGTAAGTCCACAAATTCCTTTGGAGACTTCAGGCTGAAGGCGCAAGGAACATAAGGAGTCAGCAGGCCGTTGAGTCGCTTCGCCAGTCTGTACGTGGGTGTGGGTATCTGGCTAATGATTGGCCGAAGTGGGTTTCCAGGCTTGTGCGTCTTGACATTTCCATACGCATATCCAGGTTTATATTCCCCAATGATCTTTGGCAGGTGGAGTCCGGATTTCTTGGCGTTCACAGTTTCGATCAGTTTGTTGACCTTTGCTTTTAATTCGGCTGTAGTGTCCTTCGTTACCCTTTGGAACTTAGTTTGGTCAGAGAGTATGATGTTCATTTTCGCCAGATATTCGTCTTTTTTAAGAATGACATATATTGGCGACTTGTCACCTCTCCTGACAACTATCTCCTTGTTCTCACGAAGGCTTTTAGCTGCCGCTTTAAGCTCGGGGAACAGTATGGTGCTTCTGTAGTTGCCTCGATTCTTTCCTCCTTCTGCAATAAGTTCTGCTTGTAAGGTATCTTTGGTAGTGACCTTCTTTTGTGTCTCGAGGTCGAATATGTCGTCCAACAGAATTTCCAACTCTACTTTCCGGGCCATTTCACTCGGTCTGGACATAACATGACAGTTTATGCCCAGATTTAGGAGAGTGACTTGGTCCTCAGTGAGGTTAATTCCTGCAAGGTTCAGGTTATTTGACGCGACACGGGCGCGTTTCGTAAAACTTATTACATTTTCAAAGACTTCACAAATACACAATTGATTAGAACTTACGTCTCTCTGATATTATATCTACATTTGAGTGAGGTGGGAAGGATGATGTGGCATTAACACAAGACAGAACAGGGGATATTAATAGGGTATTAAAAGTATCAACACAAGACAGAACAGAAACAATGGGTATTGAATAGAAGTGTTTGTAGAAAGCCTATTGGTCCATATTTCTTGATGCTTCTATATTGGAGCGGAGTCTTGAGGTGGGTAGAATATAGTTGTGCAATAATTGGCTGTTGATTGCTGGTGTTGACTTCTTGATGTGTAGTGCCTCGCAAACGTCAAGCCGCCTGCTATCGCTGTATCTATCGATGATTTCTGTGTTGTTTACTAGGATTTCTCTGGCGATGGTTTGGTTATGGGAAGAGATTATATGTTCCTTAATGGAGCCCTGTTGCTTATGCATCGTTAAACGCCTAGAAAGAGATGTTGTTGTCTTGCCTATATACTGGGTTTTTTGGAGCTTACAGTCCCCAAGTGGGCATTTGAAGGCATAGACGACGTTAGTCTCTTTTAAAGCGTTCTGTTTTGTGTCTGGAGAGTTTCTCATGAGTAGGCTGGCCGTTTTTTTGGTTTTATAGTAAATCGTCAGTTGTATCCTCTGATTTTTGTCTGTAGGGATAACGTTTCTATTAACAATATCTTTCAGGACCCTTTCCTCCGTTTTATGAGCTGTGGAAAAGAAGTTCCTGTAAAATAGTCTAATAGGGGGTATAGGTGTTGTGTTAGTTGTCTCTTCAGAGGTTGCATGGCTTTTCACTTTCCTTCTTATGATGTCTTCGATGAAACCATTGGAGAAGCCGTTATTGACTAGAACCTGCCTTACCCTACAGAGTTCTTCGTCGACTTGCTTCCATTCTGAGCTGTGGCTGAGAGCACGGTCGACGTATGCGTTAACAACACTCCTCTTGTACCTGTCGGGGCAGTCTCTGTTGGCATTTAGGCACATTCCTATGTTTGTTTCCTTAGAGTAGACTGCAGTGTGGAAACCTCCGCCCTTTTCCATGACTGTTACATCTAGAAAAGGCAGCTTCCCATCCTTTTCCGTCTCGTAAGTGAAACGCAGCACGGATTAATTCCTGAACCTTGCAGGAATTAACCTCACTGAGGACCAAGTCACTCTCCTAAATCTGGGCATAAACTGTCATGTTATGTCCAGACCGAGTGAAATGGCCCGGAAAGTAGAGTTGGAAATTCTGTTGGACGACATATTCGACCTCGAGACACAAAAGAAGGTCACTACCAAAGATACCTTACAAGCAGAACTTATTGCAGAAGGAGGAAAGAATCGAGGCAACTACAGAAGCACCATACTGTCCCCCGAGCTTAAAGCGGCAGCTAAAAGCCTTCGTGAGAACAAGGAGATAGTTGTCAGGAGAGGTGACAAGTCGCCAATATATGTCATTCTTAAAAAAGACGAATATCTGGCGAAAATGAACATCATACTCTCTGACCAAACTAAGTTCCAAAGGGTAACGAAGGACACTACAGCCGAATTAAAAGCAAAGGTCAACAAACTGATCGAAACTGTGAACGCCAAGAAATCCGGACTCCACCTGCCAAAGATCATTGGGGAATATAAACCTGGATATGCGTATGGAAATGTCAAGACGCACAAGCCTGGAAACCCACTTCGGCCAATCATTAGCCAGATACCCACACCCACGTACAGACTGGCGAAGCGACTCAACGGCCTGCTGACTCCTTATGTTCCTTGCGCCTTCAGCCTGAAGTCTCCAAAGGAATTTGTGGACTTACTGCGGGGCACACGGGCCACAGGGATAAGAGCCTCGTTGGACGTAGAATCGCTGTTTACCAACGTACCTATGGACGAGACAATCGGAATGATAGCCGACAGAGTGTATCGTGATCCAGCCTGTACTCCTCTTGACATGCCAGAAAGTATTCTGAGGAAACTACTCCAAGCTTGTACTAAAGAGGCACCCTTCTTGAGCCCGGATGGGCACATGTATAAGCAAGTAGATGGGGTCGCCATGGGTTCTCCCCTAGGTGTCCTGTTTGCAAACTTCTAGATGGGTACCATCGAGCAAAAAGTCTTAGTCGACATGAACTTGAAACCGGCCATATACTGCAGGTATGTTGACGACATTTTTACACAGGTACCTGATGTCAGACATCTGCAGGAGCTGAAGGAGGCATTTGAGCAGAGTTCCGTGCTGCGTTTCACTTACGAGACGGAAAAGGATGGGAAGCTGCCTTTTCTAGATGTAACAGTCATGGAAAAGGGCGGAGGTTTCCACACTGCAGTCTACACTAAGGAAACAAACATAGGAATGTGCCTAAATGCCAACAGCGACTGCCCCGACAGGTACAAGAGGAGTGTTGTTAACGCATACGTCGACCGTGCTCTCAGCCACAGCTCAGAATGGAAGCAAGTCGACGAAGAACTCTGTAGGGTAAGGCAGGTTCTAGTCAATAACGGCTTCTCCAATGGTTTCATCGAAGACATCATAAGAAGGAAAGTGAAAAGCCATGCAACCTCTGAAGAGACAACTAACACAACACCTATACCCCCTATTAGACTATTTTACAGGAACTTCTTTTCCACAGCACATAAAACGGAGGAAAGGGTCCTGAAAGATATTGTTAATAGAAACGTTATCCCTACAGACAAAAATCAGAGGATACAACTGACGATTTACTATAAAACCAGAAAAACGGCCAGCCTACTCATGAGAAACTCTCCAGACACAAAACAGAACGCTTTAAAAGAGACTAACGTCGTCTATGCCTTCAAATGCCCACTTGGGGACTGTAAGCTCCAAAAAACCCAGTATATAGGCAAGACAACAACATCTCTTTCTAGGCGTTTAACGATGCATAAGCAACAGGGCTCCATTAAGGAACATATAATCTCTTCCCATAACCAAACCATCGCCAGAGAAATCCTAGTAAACAACACAGAAATCATCGATAGATACAGCGATAGCAGGCGGCTTGACGTTTGCGAGGCACTACACATCAAGAAGTCAACACCAGCAATCAACAGCCAATTATTGCACAACTATATTCTACCCACCTCAAGACTCCGCTCCAATATAGAAGCATCAAGAAATATGGACCAATAGGCTTTCTACAAACACTTCTATTCAATACCCATTGTTTCTGTTCTGTCTTGTGTTGATACTTTTAATACCCTATTAATATTCCCTGTTCTGTCTTGTGTTAATGCCACATCATCCTTCCCACCTCACTCAAATGTAGATATAATATCAGAGAGACGTAAGTTCTAATCAATTGTGTATTTGTGAAGTCTTTGAAAATGTAATAAGTTTTACGAAACGCGCCCGTGTCGCGTCAGACTAGAAATAAAAATGAATTTTGGAGAAGTGATTTTTGATTTACCTCCAACAGTGAAGCGTAATGTACGAAAGATTGAGAAAATTCGTGTTAGAATTATTAATCTTACTTTTTCGGTCATATTTAATAATATATGTCTACAGGAAAGACTGCTACCAAAATATACTAATATATATATATATATATATATGTCGTACATATATATATATATATATATATATATATATATATATATATATATATATATATATATATATATATATATATATATATATATATGTATATATATATATATATATATATATATATATATATATATATATATATATATATATGTCGTACCTAGTAGCCAGAACGCACTTCTCAGCCTACTATGCAAGGCCCAATTTGCCTAATAAGCCAACTTTTCATGAATTAATTGTTTTTCGACTACCTAACCTACCTAACCTAACCTAACCTAACTTTTTCGGCTACCTAACCTGACCTAACCTATAAAGATAGGTTAGGTTAGGTTAGGTAGGGTTGGTTAGGTTCGGTCATATATCTACGTTAATTTTAACTCCAATAAAAAAAAATTGACCTCATACATTATGAAATGGGTGGCTTTATCATTTCATAAGAGAAAAATTAGAGAAAAATTATTAATTCAGGAAAACTTGGCTTATTAGGCAAATCGGGCCTTGCAAAGTAGGCCAAAAAGTGCGTTCTGGCTACTAGGTACGACATATATATATATATATATATATATATATATATATATATATATATATATATATATATATATATATATATATATATATATATATATGTCGTACCTAGTAGCCAGAACGCACTTCTCGGCCTACTATGCAAGGCCCGATTTGCCTAATAAGCCAAGTTTTCCGGAATTAATATATTTTCTCTAATTTTTTTCTTAAGAAATGATAAAGCAACCCATTTCATTATGTATGAGGTCAATTTTTTTTTTATTGGAGATAAAATTAACATAGATATATGACCGAACCTAACCAACCCCACCTAACCTAACCTAACCTATCTTTATAGGTTAGGTTAGGTTAGGTAGCCGAAAAAGTTAGGTTAGGTTAGGTTAGGTAGCCGAAAAAGTTAGGTTAGGTTAGGTAGGTTAGGTAGTCGAAAAGCAATTAATTCATGAAAACTTGTCTTATTAGGCAAATCGGGCCTTGCATAGTAGGCAGAGAAGTGCGTTCTGGCTACTAGGTACGACATATATATATATATATATATATATATATATATATATATATATATATATATATATATATATATATATATATATATATATATATATATATATGTCGTACCTAGTAGCCAGAACTCACTTCTATGCCTACTATGCAAGGCCAGATTTGCCTAATAAGCCAAGTTTTCATGAATTAATTGTTTTTCGTCTACCTAACCTACCTAACCTAACCTAACCTAACTTTTTCGGCTACCTAACCAAACCTAACCTATAAAGATAGGTTAGGTTAGGTTAGGTAGGGTTGGTTAGGTTCGGTCATATATCTACGTTAATTTTAACTCCAATAAAAAAAAATTGACCTCATTCGTAATGTAATGGGTAGCTTTATCATTTCATAAGAAAAAAGTTAGAGAAAATATATTAATTCAGGAAAACTTGGCTTATTAGGCAAATCGGGCCTTGCATAGTAGGCCGAGAAGTGCGTTCTGGCTATTAGGTACGACATTATATATATATATATATATATATATATATATATATATATATATATATATATATACATACATATACAGGTAATGATGAAATGGAACAAATTAAGTTTATTTAAATTTATATACGTATCCAGCTAGGAGTACGTAACAACATACACACCACCAGACCAAACCACAAGACCTAACACACACTCCACCAAACCAGACCACTGGACCTAACATACACACTACCAGACCACAAGACTTATGTTACATAAAGGTGTTCGTCGTGTTAGATCGTCGCATCGCGATAAGAGTTGTAATATTAAAGAGCAATATTCCCACTTAAAATGTTGCAGGGAGAATGAGGGTAACGACCATGAAGGTTGTTTAACCAGCGCATCACGGCTCGTCCGGTGGTGGGAATTCAGATGGCCAATCAGAGCCGCCGGACTGGGCAATGAGCCCCCGCCGAAACGGGAGCAAAGCAATACTCTTCTCCCATCCCGTCGACATAACGTCGTCGTTTGTGTGGCCAGCCTTACCCGTACTTTGTGACAGTCTGCTCCACTCTCTCCATCAATACGGACATTAGGATCTTGCTGAAGGTCAACACCGTATGTAGTCTCAGAAATTTTCCGACTCAATGACATAGTGAGAATATTTGGCCGCCTTAGGAGTTAGGTAATTTCTCCTGACGATTAAGTGTGCAGTATATTAAACGTCGTTGAGGTTTAGTTGTCAGAGATAGTTACGAGAGCTCTCTGCTTTGGAGTATTGGAACCAGTCAGAGAAGTTAATGGTTCTGAAGTGAGATGAAATGACTAACGAGCAACGGCCATCTCATATCATTGTGTCTTAACGTGTGTATATATATATAACTGTAAATATAATGTACCTACGTGTTTGCAATATAGATGAATATAGCCGTGATACATTCTTTACCTAAATTATTATTTCACGACCACTTCCACCAATCTAAGACAGATGGAAAGGCCTGCTTCTGGGCAACAACCCTGGCCCACCACTCACGAAACTGAGCATACACCTAAGACAACACAGCAACTCACAATTCAACTTCCACCAACTCTGACCCTCCCACACCTGATTATGAACAGCAACACATTCCACCATCAGACAATGATCATGATCGGAAAATGCAACTTGAACCATACGAAATGCGAAGACAGACCGTCCTGCCCGTGAACATAAAAACTATCAATCTGGGAACACACCCCACGTCCAGCATAAGTAAAATCCACAGCATCCCCATTCATGACAGCAGCATCCCGGAAACCGCAACTGTGCAGAGTCGAGACCAAAACACCTGAAACATTCTTGGGATAAGAACTATTGTTATACCACATATTGGTGGTACAGTTGAAATCATCACCAAACACCATATCATGTATGTCATGGCACAATAATTGTAATAACGCACCCCCGAAAAACTCCTCCCTCTCCCGGTGCCGTGCAGCCCCAGAAGGAGCGTAGACAGTCGGTTAGGGAATCACCACCTCCCAAATTAGCCACATGAACAAACAACACTTGCCCATCTTAATCCATCTCTGTGTGAAGCATGGAAATGGGCGCCCGTCAAGAAGAAAGCATCTATGTTCCCCCATGGGATGACCTTGGCGGATTCAGCATCACACGGAAATCCGCAGTTAAACCATCCAGAACAGCCACATCCCGAACATTATGCTCTTGAATAAAAGCCATGTCCACTCGCTGCTCGCAAAGCACAGACACCAGACCCATTTGCACAGCCAACTCACGCAAACGACGCACAGGTCAAGGAGGGCGCCATCAGAGGGAGATATCAACATCCACCTAACCTCTCAGGTCCCGGCCGAGACAGACAAGTACTCTCCAGAGGCAAGGCCGCATCATCCACAAGCCCCAAAGAGGATAGCCTTTCAGGCACGGGGGAGGGGGGGTGCCGGATGTTTTCTGGATCACCAGAAGAGAAATTCCACCACCACGGGCACCATCTGCCCCACTAGACACCTCCCACTGAGCATCCACCACCCCAACCAGCTGGGGCCCAATTTCCACATAGTGCACCACGTTATCCCCAGATGCCAGGTGGCCAATGGGAAGGGGAGGGCTGGCACCCAGCAATTCAGGTCAGTCCCAGGTGTAGACCACACACCCTTGACAAGAGGGCCACTGTCCCTAGAATGCATCCATGTGTCCCTCTTGCATTGGGAAGGACCCAGCGCATCCACAGGAGAGGGCCCCACAGGCCTACGGGAAGAGTGCGACGCTCCAGGGACAGCAGCAGCCACCACGGAAGCTGAGACACCAGAAAGGAGAGCAGCAACCCATGGAACATCCGAGAGGAAGACATCCCTATCCATGCTGGCACAGCTGCCACAGGAGCATCCATCACGACGTCATCCGAAATAGAATCCCGATGAACCTCTGCAGCCACACCTCTACAGCATCTGGAACCGCACCAGGGGGATCGACAGGAACAGGCCGGCCAACCGGCGCAATACGGGAAATGTCTGTTCTGCCTATTGCGTTGCACCAGAGAGACCTATAAAAGTCGCACCAGAGGGACCACCCAGCAAAGGGTCAGCAGGTAACACATCCACGCTCACCTCAACCCACGGCTCGGCCCCACGGACCCCTCAAGGGCGGAAAATCACCCTCCTGTAAGAGGGACGCCTCCCCCCCCCCACCATCGGAGCCCCGCACTACGCCAGCAGATGTCCGGACTTACCACACTGAAAATAGGTCCGAGGCTGGGCAGTATCGTAGACCTGCAGGTTGAACCCTAGGGAGATGACGCAGGATGGAATGGCAGACGTCAGGAGCATGGCAAGCATTTGCACCCCAGTCGGCACACCCGCCAACATGCCACAGTCCCGTACCTCGAGAAGCCGGACAGAAGAATAGCCTCAGGAAACTACAGAGGAACTGTGCACACTCACATACACCGACAGCACACACACCAGTCCGATACCTCCACAGTTCTGGCGGAACCAGGCAGCAAGATGGGACGGCCAGCAAATTCCTCCACAAACCACTGATAGAGAGCAGGAGAGGTAAACTTAATTACTTTCAGCTGGTCCGAGACCTTCTCGAGACCATAGATAGAAGCCAGGTCCACCTTCAAAACGTCCTGGAGCGCCACTTCCATGACAGACCAGTTTGCAGCATCAAAGAACTCCAAGCCCGCAGAGTCAACCTTCTGAATCGGCGCCACAGGTTACTCTATACTGCCAGCCACTCCCACAACCTGCCGGACCACCTCGCACCACCAGCAGCCAACCACACACTCCAAGCACCAGGTGAAAAATGGAGAGCGCAGGCGCCGTGACCACTTCCAACGGGTCGCGAGCAGCCAATCGTGGATGACCTCATGGTACACAATCTCTCTATATCTTTAGTTTCACTAATAATATCATAAATTCCTATTGTCACAAAACCAGATTCTGGAGATGGACTCGCATTGATGAAACAAAGATAGCAAGATGAACTTAGTGTCGCATTAGACAGTGTTTTCGTAGTTGTGGCCGCAACTATGGGATGGCACATCTTACAGCTGGATCGACACCAACAGAATAGGGCATGAAATGCTGGGCGGCCTACACTGGCACAACCATACACTTGCTCCCTTGTCTCATCCGAGGAGCGAATCAGAGGGAGGCACGTTGTGCCTGAACCCCCTCACAGCCTCCCCTTGGGTGGCGTGATACCTCTGACGTCACTCAGAGCAGGTCAGTGTTTACAAGAACGTTGGAAAATCGTTTGGATCGTTTAGTGTGATCTCCGTGTGTAATCGTTGGAAAAGGTCTGTCGACCACAAGCTCTGCTAGTACCACGCCACTCTAAAACGGGATTCCCAAAACTTAGTGTAATACTTATTACAATGGGTGTAATTTCCTTATCAAAATTGCTACGGTGGCCGCCGTGCTACTTTCTGACCGCTGGTGTCATGCACTGTCCATAGACACCCAACAATGTACACCTACAGTACTTGCTAATAAAGTTAGCTTTGGTGCACTCTCTGTGCACTCATGAGAGAAGTCAAAATGCCGGTGCGCACTGAAGCAACGCTCACCTTCCTGCTCACCATTCCCACCATTCCGGACCACGAACCATCGTCCTGTTTTGAGCCAAATGATCCGTCAGCTGTGCTCACGTACTTGTACCTGAAAAATAAGATTACATATTTGAGTTTACGTTATTTGAGCAAAATGATTCAACACATTAGAACTGTTGTGCTAATGTAAGCCTGCATACATATACGAATACATGCAGATACACATGTGTATACATAGTAATAGGCATCCTGCAGTCTCTGAAGACTATGGAAATGCGCTCTGGTTGCCGAAGCTGGAGTGTCTTCACTAGGATGCAAAGCCAGGGTAGGTCGATATGGAGGAGAAGCTGTTACCCATGTAGCGAACATCTACATGGGTACCATCGAACAAAAGGTCTTAGTCGACATGAACTTGAAACCGGCCATATACTGCAGGTATGTTGACGACATTTTTACACAGGTACCTGATGTCAGACATCTGCAGGAGCTGAAGGAGGCATTTGAGCGGAATTCTGTGTTGCGTTTCACTTACGAGATGGAGAAGGATGGGAAGCTGCCCTCTCTAGATGTAACAGTCATGGAAAGGAGCGGAGGTTTCCACACTGCAGTCTACACTAAGGAAACAAACATAGGAATGTGCCTTAATGCCAACAGTGACTGCCCAGACAGGTACAAGAGGAGTGTTGTTAACACTTATGTCGACCGCGCTCTCAGTCACAGCTCAGGATGGAAGCAAGGCGATGAAGAACTCTGTAGGGTAAGGCAGGTCCTAGTCAACAACAGCTTCTCCAATGGTTTCGTTGAAGACATCATAAGAAGGAAGGTGAAACGCCATGCAACCTCTTTAGAGACAACTAACACAACACATGTACCCCCTATTAGACTATTTTACAGGAACTTCTTTTCCACAGCTCATAAAACGGAGGAAAGGGTCTTGAAAGATATTGTTAATAGAAACGTTATCCCCACAGACAAAAATCAGAAGATACAATTGACGATTTAGTATAAAACCAAGAAAACTGCCAACCTACTCATGAGAAACTCTCCAGACACAAAGCAGAACGCTTTGAAAGAGACCAATGTCGTCTGTGCCTTCAAATGCCCACTTGGGGACTGTAAGCCTCAAAGAACTCAGTATATAGGCAAGACAACAACATCTCTTTCCAGGCGATTAACGATGCATAAGCAACAGGGCTCCATTAAGGAACATATAATCTCTTCCCACAACCAGACCATCACCAGAGAAGTCTTAACAAAAAACACGGAAATCGTCGATAGATACAGCGATAGCAGGCGGCTTGATATCTGCGAGGCACTACACATTAGAAGTCAACACCAGCAATCAATAGCCAAATAATGCACAACTATATTCTACCCACTTCAAGACTCCGCACCAATATAGAAGCATCAAGAAATATGGGCCAATAGGCCCATTGCATTTACTTCCATTCTTCCCCTTTAACTTTACCCAATATTACCCAATATTTCGTGTTCTATTTTGTGTTGAAAGTTTATTTTCACCTCATCCAAAACTGTTATAACATATCACCTCACCCAAATGCAGGTATATAAAATGAAAAGCCATTTGAATTATAGCATAGTAAGAAATCTGTTTTAGTGTTTGCAGGTTATAGTTGTGTGTGTGTGTAAACTAAAGTCTTTGAAAATGTAATAAGTTATTACCAAACGCGTTCAAGTGTCGCGTCAGACTAGAAATAAAAATTAATTTTGGAGAACTGATTTTTCAATCACCATCGACAGTGAAAAGAACCATAAGAAATATTGAGAAAATTCGTGTTAGAATTATTACTCTTACTTTTTCGGTCATATTTAATAATATATATATATATATATATATATATATATATATATATATATATATATATATATATATATATATATATATATATATATATATATATATATATATATATATATATATATATATGTCGTACCTAGTAGCCAGAACGCACTTCTCAGCCTACTATGCAAGGCCCGATTTGCCTAATAAGCCAAGTTTTCATGAATTAATTGTTTTTCGACTACCTAACCTACCTCACCTAACCTAACCTAACTTTTTCGGCTACCTAACCTAACCTAACCTATAAAGATAGATTAGGTTAGGTTAGGTAGGGATGGTTTGGTTCGGTCATATATCTACGTTAATTTTAACTCCATTAAAAAGAAATTGACCTCATACATAATGAAATGGGTAACTTTATCATTTCATAAGAAAAAAATTAGAGAAAATATATTAATTCATGAAAACTTGGCTTATTAGGCAAATCGGGCCTTGCATAGTAGGCCGAGAAGTGCGTTCTGGCTACTAGGTACGACATATATATATATGTCGTATATATATATGTATATATATATATATATGTATATGTATATATATATATATATATATATATATATATATGTCGTACCTAGTAGCCAGAACTCACTTTTTAGCCTACAATGCAAGGCCCGATTTGCCTAATAAGCCAAGTTTTCATGAATTAATATATTTTCTCTAATTTTTTTCTTATGAAATGATAAAGCAACCCATTTCATTATGCAAGAGATCATTTTTTTTTATTGGAGTTAAAATTAACGTAGATATATGACCGAACCTAACCAACCCTACCTAACCTAACCTAACCTATCTCTATAGGTTAGGTTAGGTTAGGTAGCCGAAAAAGTTAGGTTAGGTTAGGTTAGGTAGGTTAGGTAGTCGAAAAGCAATTAATTCATGAAAACTTGGCTTATTAGGCAAATCGGGCCTTGCATAGTAGGCTCAGAAGTGAGTTCTGGCTACTAGGTACGACATATATATATATATATATATATATATATATATATATATATATATATATATATATATATATATATATATATATATATATATATATATATATATATATATATATATATAAATTTTGGTGCCAGAGGCTGCTACGATGGCTCCGCCACACTAGCAAGGTTTTAGTGTACTACTTGACAGTGAGGAAGCTAGATGTTCCTCCAGCTCCAGCCTGGAGGAGCAGTACGAGCCTGGAGGAGCAGCACTGGCCTGGAGGAGCAGCTCGAGCCTGGAGGAGCAGCTCGAGCTTGGAGCAGCAGCTAGAGTCTGGAGGAGCAGCTTGAGCCTGGAGGAGCAGCACGGGCCTGGAGGAGTAGCACGGGCCTGAAGGAGCAGCTCGAGCCTGGAGGTGCAGCTTGAGCCTGGAGGAGCAGCACGAGCCGGGAGGAGCAGCTCGAGCCTGGAGGAGCAGCACGAGCCGGGAGGAGCAGCTCGAGCCTGGAGGAGCAGCACGAGCCTGGAACATGTGACCTCCCCGAAACAGTAAATAGTAAGTAAATAAGATTAAAAATCTAATTCCAGCTTGATGTGCTTGATATGATGAGGATCATCAAGAAACTAACAACATTATATGGAGGAACTATGGCAATCCCACGACTCAGAGATGGCTTCTTGAACCTTGCTGGACTCAACCTCACTGAGGACCAAATCACTCTCCTAAATCTGGGTATAAACTGTCATGTTATGTCCAGACCAAGTGAGATGGCCCAGAAAGTGGTGTTGGAGATCCTATTGGACAACATATTCGACCTCGAGACGCAACAGAAAGTTACCACTAAAGACACCTTACAAGCAGAACTTATTGCAGAAGGAGGAAAGATTCGAGGTACCTACAGAAGCACCATACTGTCCCCCGAGCTCAAAGAGGCAGCTAAGATCCTTCGCGAGAACAAGGAGATAGTCGTCAGGAGAGGTGACAAGTCGCCAATATAAGTTATTCTTAAAAAAGACGAGTATCTGGCAAAAATAAACCTCATACTCTCTGACCAAACTAAATTCCAAAGGGTAATGAAGGACACTACAGCCGAATTGAAAACAAAGATAAACAGATTGATCGAAACTGTGAACACCAAGAAATCTGTACTCCACTTTCCAAAGGTTATTTGGGAATATAAACCTGGATATGCGTATGGAAATGTCAAGACCCACAAGCCTGGAAACCTACTTCGGCCAATCATCAGCCAGATACCCACACCCACGTACAGACTGGCTTAGCAACTCAATGGCTTGCTGACTCCTTATGTACCTTGTGCTTTCAGCCTGAAGTCTCCAAAGGAATTTGTTGACTTACTGCTGGGAACACGGGCCACAGGGATAAGAGCCTCATTGGACATAGAATCACTGTTTACCAATGTACTTGTGGATGAAACAATCGGGATGATAGCGAACAGAGTGTATCATGATCTGGCTTGTACTCCTCTTGACATACCAGAAAACATACTAAGGAAACTACTCCATACTTGTACTAAAGAGGCACCCTTCTTGAGCCCAAATGGGCACATGTATAAGCAAGTAAATGGGGTTACCATGGGTTCTCCCCTAGGTGTCCTGTTTGCGAACTTCTACATGGGTACACTCGAGCAGAAGGTCTTAATTGACATGGACTTGAAACCTGCCATATACTGCAGGAATACTGACAACATTTTGACACAGGTACCTGATGTCAGGTGTCTCCAGGAGCTGAAGGAGACATTTGAGCGGAATTCTGTGTTGAGTTTCACTTACGAGATAGAGAAGGATGGGAAACTGCCCTTTCAAGATGTTACAGTCACAGAAAGGAGCGGAGGCTTCCACACTGCAGTCTACACTAAGGAAACAAACATAGAAATGTGCCTCAATTCCAATAGTGACTGCCCAGACAGGTACAAGAGGAGTGTTGTCAACGCTTACGTCGAATGTGGTCTCAGCCACAGCTCAGGATGGAAGCAAGTCGATGAAGAACTCTGTAGGGTAAGGCAGGTCCTAGTCAACAATGGCTTCTGTAATGGTTTTGTTGAAGACATCATAAAAAGAAAGGTAAAATGCCATGCAACTTCTGAAGAGTCAACTTACACAACACATGTGTTGGAAATTTCCAACACTACTATTGTATTATAATAAATCATTATTATTATATACTAACTACAGTAGTCACTAAATTTACTAACAGTAGTGTCAACATAAACTAACCATTGTATCTGCGTATTAATGCTAGAATTCTTACGAAATAGAGCACCAACATTGCGTCAGATAATGTCTAGTTAAACACATTTATTACCAATGTGTTAGAGAATTGAATGTGGTTCTCTAAAATCATCAGTATTCCGTGTGATAATTATTTACGGATAACATGACTCCCAATAATTCTAAATCGAGAGTTTTTAGTTACAATCGTTATCAAGTAATAGTTTTTCTGTCACGCGTGAATGTTATGGAGAAAACTAAAATCTTCTCCATTTCTCGTTTAACACCATAAGACGAGAAAGCGATAATATTCAAATCCCTAGAATTGTAACCCAGTCCTCATTAAAGCATTTCAACCACAATTGCGCGAAATAGTATTATTCGTGATTAATAATTTCTGTGGTGAATGTGAGACGCGGGTTGGGGAAGGCGGAGACGCCATTGTGCAGTGTGCGTGCTTAGACAGCTGAAGGTCTTGGCGTCAGAGTGGCGAGACACGTGGCGTTGGGGAGTTATCAGCAAGAATTACACTGATACCCAACTAATACCGAATAATTATTCTTCCACGTGCTCCATAGTGCTCGGCCAATCAATAACGCGTCGAGAATCAAGCCAAAACCCACAAACACGTGTACAACACCGTGAAAATCTGGGACTGGCAGACGCGATATCGGCAGACTTCAGTAGTTACTGCGCTCATGTTAAGTATAGTTTCTTTCTTGATGCATCATTTAAGATTGTATATTTCGTGAGTAGTCTGTCGTTATATAGTGAGACGACCCCAAATCGAACGTTAGTACCGCATTAATGTTTATTTTCTATTTTCATGAATATTGAAATCAAAGTAGCCTAATTCAATGCTACGTAATATCCTTTAAATTACAGCTCGTATGTGAGGAGTCAACGAGTCGTTAACAGCATTCGTGTTATTCACCTCTAATTGCTTCTATGTGGAGATCCTGAGATCACGAGAACGAAGCACGAACGATGTCATATAAATCGTCTTAAAGCTAAGACTTTTTGTACACATTTAATTCTTCCATTTTATTATTATACAAATTCGCAAGATTATCATATCGAATATTCTTACCATATGATTATTGGAAATTTATGTTTTTACTCAGATGATTGCTCCTTAATTTATTAATCATTAATATTCACTATTTCTGTTTACCTATTGATTCTATAACATTTTAGGTCATAATATTATATACTCAACAATGAACTGGTGACGAACCACACTAGTTCCTAGACGTACATGAAGTTCTAGCAATACCCCGCCAATGTAGGTGTTTGAGGCTCTGACTTTTGTTAATTAATCATACAGCCCATTATTTATTTAAGTGATTATTCTTTCTAATACTTATCCATAGACACTGGTTCTTCCATGTGTTTTCTAATGATCATTTTTTATTAGTTTCCCTCTTTTCTCAAAAGTGGGTGGTCCTTTGTTATTAAATTAAATAAGTAATTAAATAATTGAGTCAAGCCCCAGATATCCCACAACATGTATCCCCCTATTAGACTATTTTACAGGAACTTCTTTTTGACAGCTCATAAAACGGAGGAAAGGGTCCTAAAAGATATTGTTGATAGGAACGTTATCCCTCCAGACAAAAATCAGAAAATACAATTGACGATTTACTATAAAACCAAAAAAAAAAAACGCCAACCTACTCATGAAAAACTCTCCAGACACAAAGCAGAACGCCTTGAAGGAAACCAACGTCGTCTAAGCCTTCAAATGTCCATTTGGGGACTGTAAGCCTCAAAGAACTCAGTATATATGCAAGACAACAACGTCTCTTTTCAAGCAATTAACAATGTATAAACAACAGGGCTCCTTAAAGGAACATATAATCTCCTCTCACAACCAGACCATCACCAAAGAAATCTTAACAAACAACACAGAAATCATCGATAGATACAGCGATAGCAGGCGGCTTGACATCTGCGAGGCACTACACATCAAAAAGTCAACACCAGCAATCAACAGCCAATTAATGCACAACTATATTATACCCACTTCAAGACTCCGCACCAATATAGAAGCATCAAGAAATATGGGCCAAAAGGCCCTCTGCAGTTACTTCCATTCTTATGTTCTCATATTCAATTAATATCCATAGTTTCGTGTTTTGTCTTGTGTTTGTCACAAGTTTGTTCACCTCACCCAAAACTGTTGTACTATATCACCTCACCCAAATGCGAGTATAAGTATGACGGATTAGCGTGTTTACAGGTTACAGTTGTGTGTGTAAACTAAAGTCTTTGAAAATGTAATAAGAAATTACGAAATGTGTTCAGGTGTCGCATCAGACTAGAAATAAAAATGAATTTTGTAGAATTGATTTTTCAGTTACCATCAACAGTGAAAATAAACATAAGAAATATGTTGAAATATTGAGAAAATTATGAAATACGTAAGAAATATTGAGAAAATTCGTATTAGATTTATTAATCTTACCTTTTCGGTCAAATTTAACAACATATGTTTACAAGAAAGACTGCTACCAAAATATACTAGAAATTTTGAAATTTATTAGGAATTAGGAATTCCTAATAAACATTAGGAATTCTCTAATGCGCCATCATTATAAAATTCACTATTTTTATAGCTCCTATAAGTACATAACATAATTTATCTTGTACAGCCTGGTACTCTGTAAATATATTAATTAACTAGCAGTACCCGGCCACGCATTGCTGTGGGTCAACAACGCATGTGCATTACAGAGCCACAGCAACCTTCCCTGTCCCCCAGTCCTCCCCATCATCCCACCTTACCCGTCCCCTTGTCTTCCCCACTCTACCATCCCCTCTTCCTTCCCACCATGCCTCACTCCCCTGTCCCTTTGCCCTCCCCACCATTCTCCATTCCTCCATCCCCTCGTCTCCACCATCCCAAACTCCCCCGTCCCCTCGTCCTTCCCCACCATTACCCCCTTCCTCTGTCCCCTCGTCCACCCCACCATCTCTCACTTCCGTCCCCTCGTCATCCTCACTATTCCCCATGCCCTCTTCTGATGGTGTCCCAAATGGTCTGATGTTCCCATCAGAAAATTAAGAACATCAAGTGATCTGATGTTCCCATCACTGAAATATAAGAAAAAGTTAAAAATTGAAATGAATATATGAAAAAAATACAAAAATAAGCTATACTCACGAAATGAATGGAATGGTAAACAACACAGTTCAATTTCAACGCAATTCACACAAGATAATTAAATCAAAATGAAAAAATATCAAAATCTATGAAAATTCAATTTATCAATGCAATCAGAAACCTTGAAATGGAAATGTAACATATTTAGTATAGCATGTGTGTTGCTCTCACATGCAACAGATGGCACTGTTTTTCAAGAAAAGCATAGTTTTACCTGTCACAGGTGTGACATCTATACTTAAACTTACAAAACGAACAGTATGGTAAACAACAATTCTCAATTCCAACACAATGTCAAACAAAATAAGTCAATAAAAAAAAAAAAATCGAAATCTATGAAAACAAAATTTATCAATGCAATTGGAAACATTGAAATGGAATTCGTGACATATTTAGTATAACGTGCAAGTTGCTATTATGTGCAACAGACGGCGCTGTTTTTTCTAAAACGTATGTTTTTACCTGTCACAGGGGTGGCATCTATATATTAGGTATATACAAAGACGCGCCTATTCGAATGCAATGTTTTGTCAAAATTTCAAAGCAATCCGTGGAGAACTTTCGGAGATTACAGTGTGTAACTCTTATGTCCAACAGATGGCGCTGTTTGTCAAAAAATGCATATTTTTACCTGACACAGGTGTGGCATCAATATATTAAGTATGTAAAAAGACGCTCCTATTCGTATGCAACGTTGTGTCAAAATTTCAAAGCAATCAGTAAAGGGGTTTCGAAGATTTCTCTCACATGAAAAACACATGAAAAACAGTTTTTCAAAAAAGCATGTTTTTTCTCGTCACAAACGTGACATCTATATAATATGTATATAAAAATCCGCTCGAATACGAATGGAACGTTGTGTAAAAATTTCAAAGCAATCGGTGAAGATCTTTCGGAGATTAGCGATTTTGAACAAACAAACATTTTGATTTTGATTTATATAGATAATGTGTGTTGCTCTTTACAGGCAACAGATGGCGCTTTTTTTAAGTATGGTTTTACCTGTCACAGGTGTGGCCTCAATATTTATACTCACAAAATAAACGGCATGCTAAACAACACAGCTGAATTGGAATGCAATGTCACACAAAATAATTAAATCAAAATCAAAATGAATAGAAATCCATGAAAGTTCAATTTATCAATATAACTGGAAACATTGAAATGGAATCATAACATATTTTGCATAGCGTGTGTTGCTCTTACGTGCAACACATGGCGCTGTTTTTCAAACAAACATGTTTTTACCTGTCACAGGTGAGGCATCTATATAGTAGTTATATAAAAACATATGTGTATTAGAATTGAGTGTCGTATCAAAGTTTCAAAGCAATCGGTGAAGAACTTTTGAAGATCACAGCTTGTGTCTCTTACGTCCAACAGATGGTACTGTTTTTCAAAAAAAGCATGTTTTTACCTGACACAGGTGAGGCATCTATATATTAAGTATATAAAAACACGCTCCTGTTCGTATGCAACGTTATGTCAAAATTTAAATAAATCGGTAAAGGGGTTTCGAAGAATTCCCTCACATGAAAAACACAGTTTTTCAAAAAAGCATGTTTTTTTCTCGTCACAAACGTGACATCTATATAATATGTATATAAAAACCAGCTCAAATGCGAATGGAACATTGTGTGAAAATTTCAAAGCAATAGGTGAAGAACTTTCGGAGATTAGCGATTTTGAACAAACGAACATTTCCATTTTTATTTATATAGATTTAATTAATTAATTCGTTGTTCTTCCTTCACCATAAACTATCCTCAAGACTTCTCAGCTGTCAATAAATCTACCTCTTACAACTCACATAATCACATTGACACTAATATTTATCTCAAAATAATTATCATCATAATAATATTCCTCAGGATACTAGTATCCTACTGCAGGCCAAATGTATGTAAATGGATTATTTCTCGATAATAACAATAAGTACTTCTCTGTAAATTAAACACATTCTATTGTGTTTCACTTAAGAGCATCAATACAACATAGGTATCACATAGAATTATAAATGTGTTGTTGTTGATTTAGGGGCGACGACAATCTTGGGGTCAGATGCGCCCAGGCGTACCCGTGAAATGTTACTCGTCAAGCCTAATGGCGAAATAAATGTCACTTATAAGTGGAAATTAATGTACTTCGTGGCAAATAAACACATAGTTGGGCTGACGATTGAGGAGCTCCAGGAATCTCTCAGGTTGATAAGCACCGGCCCCAACCCACATAGAGAACACTGGGATGCAAAAACAAAATCTCGGCCCCCAACTAAGAGGCAAAAAAGTTGTTCAGTGCCCTCCAGCAGAGCAAAAGCCAGCTCCCACCACAGCTGAGAGCACACCAGGTGGCCACCAACTTCCGGCACCTCTCGATCAATTTTTTGTTTGTTTTATTAACACATTTATGTACATCTGCATTTGTGCAGCTACCCTAGACTATATATATGAAGGAGAGTACAGTGTCACAAAACTAGGTACGTTATGTTAAAATACCCATCACACAAGATGGCTAGTCATTCAATGGCATGTGATAAGTAGTCTGCACTGGCAAACTCTGGGTGAATTATGAGGATATAATCATTAACACAAAAGTGAACAAGGTAGCAGTGATACTAAAAGTTTCTTAAAAACTTTTCTTAAAAAGTCTTCTAGAGACACCCCAGATCTAAGCATTGGAATCAGCTTGACCTGATTCTTACCAGGCACACAAGTCTACCCCAGCGTCAAGATTATACATAGCTACCAGAGTGCTAACTGTGACACTGACCACTCCTTGGTATGTAGCAGGGTCAAGATGCAAACAATGAGGATTCACCACTCGAAAAAGGAGGACAGACCTCGCATCGACATCAGCAAGACCCGCAGTCAGGGCAAGGTGGAAGATTTTGCACGTGTGTTCGAGGAGGCTCTCCCTGGCCTGGCCTGGCGGGGCCACCGCCTGTAAAAGATGGGAGCACTTCAAAGACGCTGTGTTCAACGCTTGCCATTTCCACCTTTGGAAAGAAGACCAACAGGTCAGCAGACTGGTTCGAGGCTCACTCGGAAGAAATGACACCGGTCATCGAAGAGAAGAGAAACGCCTTGGCAGCCTACAAAGCCTGCGCAAGTCAGCGCAACTTGCAGATCCTTCGACCCGTCCACTGCAAAATGAAACCAGATTGCCAGACGATGCGCCAACAACTAATGGCTCCAGATCTACTCCCAGATACAGACTGCAGCAGATACAGGCAATGTAAATGGGATCAAGCAGGCCCCTTGATCCAATCCAGAAGAAGACCGCTTCTCTGAAATCTGTCACAGGCAAGGTGATTCAGAACCAGACACTGCAGCTGAAGCACTGGGTCGAGCACTACTCCGAGCTATAGCCAGAGAAAATGGGTCACCGAAGACGCCCTGAGCGCCATTGAGAATCTACCTCTGTTCATGGAGCTCGACAGCGAACCGACCCTCGAAAAACTCAGCGAGGCCCTAGACTCCCTTGCTTCTGGCAAAGCTTCTGGAAAAGACAGCATTTCTGCCGAGTCCTTGAGTGCAGGAAAGGTAAGCTACTCATGGAGCTATATGAAATCCTCTGCCTCTGCTGGAGAGGAGAGGTGCCTACAAATCTGTCATTCTATCCTAAATCTGATTTCTTCATGATCACTGTTCCCTAGCTCGCTCCTTATGTCGATGTAATTAATTTTGCATTCCCCTGTTAGTTAACACTAAGTCTAAAATATTATGTTTATGCGTTGGTTCACTAATGTGTTACTTAAAGAAGCAATCGTCAGTTAATTCTAAAAAATCTTCTGCTTCAATATTCCCTGTTCTGCTAAGCCAGTTTATTCAACTAAAATTAATGTCACCCATGACATATATACAGTTTGACCTAAATCCTCTAGATATTTTATCCCATAGATGCTTTGCTCTATTCTGTTTAAGTTTGGCGGCCTGTATATATGTGGGAACCGACGTGTGAGATTTATATTTATTTAATTTATATGAATTTATATAGAATTTATATTTACGCTAATTTTTATATTTCGATAGCAATTTGTATGATGTTAAGTGGACTGTATTTCTGCAATAATCTCACAAATCGATCCTTACACATTAGGGGGGGGGGGGGTATATTAAATTTATATATATATATGCAGCCAATCAAACTACAGTATTAACTACATATATTAGTAAATAAATTGGTGGTGCCTTATCTTATTGTACAGCAGGCTTAGTCCACCAGGTATAACTGGGATGTAGACACCAAATTATCCTATGAGGCTAGGTTCCCGCACCCAAGTAACTGATGTATCAAGCCTTGCTTCCTCTTCTTATTCCTGTCAAAGGGCACTAGCTGTAAGCCGGAATCCTAATATATGACAGCTCTATCTGATAAAACACTGTATATTAGATAATAAGGACCAAGGCTTAATTACCTTTATTTAAGAGGCTCTTTCGCGTTCTAACCAGTTTACCCTTATCTACCTAACATTTAACTGGCCAGAAATGATTAGATAAAAGGGTTTCGGTAGGACACTTCCCTTGTGGTTGTTGACAGCCTGTTAATGATGGTAGAACACTTTGATCTCCATAACACTTTGTCCAAGAGAAATTATAGGAGCTGAATTTGCTCCCCTGCACCTCTGGTCTTAACAATAATGGCTGACCACTTCCTCCTCACTGACGCCTTGGCACTTTGTCCAGATATCAGTAACTGATAGAAGGGTCACATTTACTTTATTTTGATACTGATAATTAAGTTAATTCAAATGAGATGTTTTTATGATGGTAAAAGTCCAAAGACTAATGTTTTTAAGAATAATTTCCAACAGAATAGGTGGTGAATTTATCGTACTATGTGGCAATGATGTCCCGTTTTCTATTGACGGAAAATTCCACTACACGCTATATTTTCTATGGGTAACTTGTCTATACAACACCAGCAACAATATCTGACTATTGCATGTAATATTATTAAATGGTGTCGGGTTTTCCGACAATATAACTCCTATTTTAAGATTTTTTGCTTTTTCGTTTAATTCTACCCAATTAGTTTCTGTGTGGAGCTCAGTTTTGATCCCCTCCTTGAGACTACATTTCAAATTTTCCTTAACATATATGGCTACTCCCCCCTCATCATCTAATATATCTGTGTGAAATAAATCCGTTATCTGTGCTAAATCCGTTTATTTAATATTCAGCTGATAGTTTTCTGTTTTCTACAATCATCAATGTTTCGTTAAGTGCATTAATATCTATTGTTTCTGTGAAAACAGGAGCACTTAAAACGCTTATTTTGTTTCTTCGACTCCTACTGTTCGTAAGTATACCTTCAGTGTATTGTTATTTTGAGGCCCCTTCTCCTTCCTTGTTCATTTTGCCATTTTTTTTCCCTACCAACACATAATTTTATTGCCTCCATATCAATTCCCATACCAATATTTACTAACAGTTTAAACCCAAACAAACCCCCTCCCACCACAGGTTCCAGCGAGTTGGCAACATCAACAACCCCAGCCCTGGATAGATGCACCCCATCCCAAGCATACATGTCATTCCTTCCATAGAAGTATTCCCAGTTATCAATGAATGCCAATGCATTTGATTTACAATATTTATCCAGTCGGCAATTAACACCAAGTGCCCTCGAGAACCAATCATTTCCATCTCCCTCTCTTGGAAGAATGACACGTATGATCGGGATTCCTCCCTTGCTCCTATTTCTATATTATTAATATTATTATTATTTTATCATTTGTATTATTATTATTATTAGTAGTAGTAGTAGTATTTGTATTATTTATATTTAAATATAAAATATAAACTTTGAAAACGTTAAAGTTAGTGATTTTAATGACTGGTAATTGGTTGTGATTCTCTTGGACCTTCTTGGATTCTAGGCAGGGACTGAAGACTCACACATTTGTATACATAACTTCCGTCCCTGTAATTGTGCATTATATTTATGTTCTTTGTAAACATTATTTTGAACATTATTATTATTATTATTATTATTATTATTATTATTATTATTATTATTATTATTTATATTATTAGTTTTATTATTTCTATAATTATTATTTTTATTATTAATTTTTCTATTATTATTTTTATAATTATTATTATTATTATTATTATTTTTATTATTATTATTATATTATATTATTATTATTATTATTATTATTATTAATACAGAGAAATCATATTAACTTGATATGTCAGAGAACAATTCCACAGGAGCCTTGATGAGGATTCGAACCTATGTGCTGAGTGTTCCCAGATGTGCTCTAGTCAACTGTACCACGACATTGTAAAATAATTGCAACCTGGAGTTCTACTGCCCTCACGAGGGTCCCGAGTCTTCCACTGAAGCCTAACCGGGGTTTCACATAATTCCCCATGTACTACCTCTGACGCTCCAGGTGTAAAAATGAAGATTAGAAAAGTTGGAGACAGCTGACTGTAGTGCTAGTTTGGTCTCTAGTAGAAAAATCGACTCTGCTGAATGGGATGTCACTCAGTGTGTCATCTAAGGTGTCAGGTGACACATCAAGAGGACATGAAGTGAGCCTAAGATGTCAAAATTTTAGCCATGACAGGAGTCGCAGCCTAAAACTGGGGGTGGAATGTGGAGTCCTACCCTAGGTGTCATATGACACGTGTCAACGTGTTTGACAGCTAGCTGTCATTACAGCTAGACGTCACCGTACTACTGTTGTTGAGGAGTTTGCCTCATGTAGTCTGATTGGTTGCATGTGGCATGTGTCTGGTGGCAAATTCGAGGTGTCGAGACATTTGTTGCACCTGTGCATGCACGAGCGCTTGGCCAAGAAGCTTCAGGATATTTCTACACCTGAGGTGGAACAGAAGACAGGATGGACACTTAAGGGTAAAGATCAAGTGTTATCAGCAATTGTCAAGGATGGAGTGGTCAACACAAAATTATTGCTTGCATAAGTGCTTGCACGTTACAACTACGTTAGTTCTTGTCAAAAAGTGAGTCAAGCTGGATGTCATTGGACTCGTCCTCACGAGAGGAGTCCATAGAAGGCATACGTTTTGACTTGGGCATCTGGATCTGTTGCAATGTAGTTGCATCAGCCACAAGACAGACTGAGGTACCAGTATCCAAGGGGTATCCAGATGGGGAAATGTTAGCTGCAGAGTGTGGTGGGGGTAAAAGAGAGGCCGGCCCTCACAAGAACATTTTGTTCTGTGACCACAAAACTCCCTCATCCCCCCTCGGAGATAGTTTGGCCTTCTAGTGGGACGCTGAGGAACTTGACATGACATCAGGAGGCGCCTACGTGCTGCTACCAATCAGATGAGTTTCCACAAAAGGCGAGAAAGGCCTATAGATTTGATTGGTCAACAGGTGATGACGTCACAGAAAGCAGGACAGGACGCTAGGCACCCAGAACAGGCACACGGTCGAAGACAGCTACAAGAGGACGAGAAGGATTGCTTTACGGGCTCATAAGCAAGGCTACTGTCTCCTAAGTCTTAAGGTAACAGTTTACCCTAAACACCAGTATTAACCTCACATCCGAATCACCGGGTAATACAGGTGTCAAAGGAGTTTTATACCTCACATTGGAAGATTATTACGATGCAGCAACGGTTCTAGGACAAGCAGAAGAAGCACCGGTGTCGTATGTTAAAGTACTAGCAGTGTGGAATACCTATGTAGGAGAAAGATATGTGTGATTTCAGAGGAAATCTCGAGTAACCGACAAAAGGAGAACAGTGTAACGCACATGTGCTTTTATCATAAGTCACAGACAGTAAGACTCAGCGTCACGGGGAGTCATGGAAGAACTGATTGTCAGTCAAGCAGTGAAGCATCTTTAGTGAAAATCAAGTGTGAAATATTCCAAGAAGAAGTGTGAAAAGCTTTGGCGATAGTGAACGCGTGGGGTCTCGCAATATCGGGGTCGAGAGGTGTTGAGGAGGCATCCCTTCCCTGGGGTGTGTGGGGGCGGGCACTTACAGCCGTGCGGTACATGCAAAAAAGTGGGGATAAGTGTGGGTGCGCCAAGTCTTGCGTTACAGAGTGGGGTTATTGTGCCTGCGTTCTACAAACGATGTTGAGTGAGGGTGAGCTATTGAGTACACTAGAACTATTGATGATCATGTCAAGGTGGCTGACCATCTCGCGTAGTGCAAACAAAGTTACTTTTGGATCTACCTTGTCATCTCTAAAGTTAGATGTTCAAGCCTGATTAAACATTGTGGTTGATACAATGTTGAGCTCCCTTGCTTAATCCGCAGTGTACCTGCCACCTGGATCATCGCTGGCAGTGTAAATAATGGGATTGAATGTGAGTACAGACCCGGGTTGTAATTTGTTACAGTGCACATTAAATTTAGGTGATCAGTAAGTAAGTAATTATCAAAAGAAGGCACCAAACCGGGAAAGCTATATAGCACCATCAAATGTGTGGGATAATCAGACGGCGCTAAATATCACCAAGGATGCCAATACGAGAACAGAAACGCATAAGGCGAACGATATGAAAAGTATCTGAGTCACCAAGAATACTATCGACGTGACAAGCGACTGCGGGGGACGGTCGGAAAACAAGACACATGCTCGTCCCGGAAGTCAAGACATTCAACAAGGATATGAACGACCGTAAGAGGGACAATGCAATTTGGACAATAAGGAGCAGGGCAGTGCTCCATCAAGTGACCATGAGCTAAGCGAGTATGGCCAATACACAACCTCGCTAGAGACGTTTCCCATTGCCGGTTACGGTGGTAGGAGGACGGCCACGAGGACACACAACTCTTAAGAGTACGCAGTTTGTTACCAGTAACAGAAGACCAACAAGCCTGCCAACGGGTAAGAATGGTGGAATGGATAACCTGGTAAAAGTCAGAATAAGAAATACCTTTATGAGAAATGGGACAAGAGCGGACAGCTTCCCTGGCAGCAGCATCCGCAAGCTCATTGAAAGAGACACCAATATGGTTGGGAACTCAACAAAACTCAACCGACTTAAATTTACTGTGAACAAGAAACAGCCAATGCTGGATCTCGACAACCACTGGATGAACCGGATTAAAGGACCCGAGAGCCATGAAGGCACTACGAGAGTCAACAACAACTACAAAGGAAGATTGACAACGAGAAAGCAGGAGACGAAGAGCATAGAGAATAACATAAAGTTCCGCTGTGAAGATGCTAGTCTCCGGAGGTAAGCGACACATAAGTGTAATCAGGAAAAACAACAGAGTAGCCAACACCGTCCGCGACTTAGACCCATCGGTGAAGACAGAAACGGAGCGGGAGTGAGAAGAAAAGTGCTCAAGGAAAAGGCGTTTAGACCCATAGGAGGGGTAAAAGCTTTAGTGATGTGGGTTAAGGATGTACAAAACTGCGGAAGGGGGACTCTCCACGGGGGCAAAGAAGGAACAACCCGAGAAGAAATATTAAATATACGAACTGAAAGAGAATCCTGTAAGTGAGGTAACCGGACAGAAAGAGGGAGGTGGTGAAGAGGAACAGGAACCGCAGGAGGGACAAAAGTTAAAGCACGACAGAGGCGAGAGGAAGGATGTTGCAAGGACCGCGCAAGATAGCGAAGGCAGTAGCGATCACGGCGGTCCTGGAGAGACAGGAAGCTAGTGTCAACAGACGAGCTGAGGACGTGAGTCGAACGAAAGGCACCAGAACTGAGGCTCAACCCAGTATGGTACAAAGCATCAAGACGGCGAAGAGTAGAAGGATAAGCAGACGAGTAAGTAGGGCAACCATAATCGAGCTTAGACAGGACGAGAGAGGAATGTAAAGCAAGGAGAGTGCGCGTATCCGCTCCACAAAAAGTATGGGACAATACCCGGAGGAGGGTAAGGGCCTTAGAGCATTCAATACGGAGGTAAGAGATATGGGACGATCAAGACAAACGAGTGTCAATAATCAACCCCCAAAAGCTTAGCAGAGTCCTTGTACACAATGGGGTGACCATAAAGCGACAAAGAAAGACGAAGAATGACATGCTTCTGAGTAAAAGTCATGGCATAAGTCTTAGACGTAGAGAACCGGAAGCCATTTTCGGTGGCCCAAGACAACACGGCATCAATCGCAAGTTGAAGCCGGCGTTGAAGGAGAGGCGAATCATCACCTCGACAGCAAAGGTCAGATCGTCGGCATAGAGAACGGAGAAGACGCCTGAAGGAAAAGAGGAAAGAAGACCATTGAGGACAACCAGAAAAAGAGTAGTACTCAGAACACTACCCTGGGGCACTAGGTGATCAGTAATCACCCAATCTCGGATCGATCAGAGTATATCTCGCAACAAACTTTCTCTGTGTTTGAATCCAACGAGATTGTGGAAAATTTAAGCTGTCAGCTCAAGGAAGAGTGACAGGTCTTAACCTTCGAGGATCACGTCACTAGTGACTGACCGACGAGTGTATGTGTGGACGTTATTATGAACAGATTTGAGATAGGATTTGTTACCCTCTGTTACAGAAAATATTGGGATTGATTAATTACTATGGCGTTAATTAACTAATTGTGATTTAATGTCTTGGCGAGTGTTAAAGTAAAGTAATTACTTGTTGTCTTAGTGCCAGTTCTTTTACATTCCTCTTACGTGTGTTAATTTGTTGTGTTGTTGAAGTGTTTTGATACTGCCAGTGGCGAGTGGAGAAATTTCCAAGAGTATTTACAAATGGTTCAGTTAGTTCAGTTTTGTTAATGTTTTGTCCAGTGGGTCGAGACTGTGGTCTCTTTCACACCTGTCAGTGGAGGAAAACCCAACACCATTTACTAATATTAAATACAATAGGCAGATAATATTGTTGCTGAGTTGAATATATAAATTCACACAGAGAAGACGTGGCGCAGTGGAATTTTCCTCCCGTAGAAAACTGAGATATCATTGCCATGTCGTTATTAAATTCACCAGCTATTCTGCTGGGAATTATTCCAAATACAGCAGTCTTTGGGCTGTTAACATCATAAAACATTTCATTTGAATTAACTTATTTATTTGTACCAAAATAGAGTAAATGTAACCTTTCTAACACTTCCTGACGCACCTGGAGAACAGGGGCATCAATGGGAGGGAGGCCAGTAGTCAGAAATTGTTTATCAACAAGGTCGCTGGAGCGAGTCTACCTCCTAGAATTCTCCCTGGGACAGTTGTGTCACAAGAGAAAGTACTTGTGTCATCGACTCACAACTACGTCTACTATCAGTGAAGTGTACTACAGAAATCCGTTTATTATCTTTACATTTCTGGCCAGTTATGTTCGGTATATAGGGCGAACCGGTTAGCACACACGAAAGCGCCCAACTCAGAGTGAATAATATTTCATCTCTTTATTTAAATTGGCAATATTTCCTCTGTTATAGTTGCCATATATATTTATAGGACTACTGCTATCATTGCAAGCGCGCTTTGACAGGAACAATTGAAGAGGAAGCAAGAATTAATCCTAGTAATCCAGTACATTAGTTGAGGGGCCGGCCACACCCACAAGGTGTATAGACTGACTTGTTCATTTGTGTTTTTACTAGATGTCTAGGACAAAATAAACCATAAAAGATAAGGCCTTCTAATTTTATTTACTAATGTATGTAGTTTAATACTGTAGTTTGATTTACTGCGTATATAAACAACATAACCCCTCCCCATAATGTGCAAGGAGATCGATTTGTAAGAATTTGCAGAAATACAATCTGCTAAACATCATAAAACTGATATCGCAATATATGAATCTCACAGGTCGGTTTCCCACAGAGTTGTGGGAATGGGTTCCTGCTACGAGGAGGTGTTTTAACAGTTGTTGAGGTCACACTCTTGAATAACATAACTAACGTAGGTCACTGTGTATTAGTAAGTTGTTGAATAAATTTATTTTGTATACATGTGCCTTTGATGTCATTCCTCATTCTGAAATACTGCCCCGAAATTTCATCTAAATTGCTACTTGGCATTGTCATTAATTTGAGTTGGCTCTGGATCAAGCCCAGAGCCTCACGCACTGAATATAAATTCTATGTGAGGACCCGGGGGGGCTGGCCGGCCGAGCGGACAGCACGCTGGCACGTGATCCTGTGGTCCTGGGTTCGATCCCTGGCGTGGGGGAGAAACGATGGGCAGAGTTTCTTTCACCCTATGCCCCTGTTACGTAGCAGTAAATAGGTACTGGGAGTTAGTCATCTGTCACGGGCTGCTTCCTGGAGGTGGATGCCTTGTCGAGGACCGGGCCGCGGGGACACTAAAGCCCCGAAATCAACTCAAGATAACTTCAAGATAACCCATGCACTACCTGCTATATTTGCTTCTTTGCAAGAAAGTTGTAGAGCGAACGACCAACATGTCGGTCTGGTATTGCTTGTACAGTAGAAGACCGTCCTGGCCTTTATCTGTACCTGGAGTACCTGGACCTTGGCGTCTTGCTCACGCCTCCGGGGGCGTATTCATTTGTTTGTCCCTTGGCAGTTGTGACTACTGCAAAGTGACCTCTTGCAGCATGGCGCCCACTGGTGTTGGTGCGGTTGCATGCAATTGCAGGTTGTTGCAGGGAGCAACAATAGCCAAGGCAAACATTCTAATCCACACCCCCAATAACGGGTTCACTCACATTCTGGCGCCCAGTGTGAGGCTAAGAGTTCTGGCACCCAGCATGGTGCTAAGAGTTCTGGCACCCAGCACGGTGCTAAGAGTTCTGGCACCCAGTGCGGTGCTAAGAGTTGTGTGTGTAAATGTTGCTCACCAATTACATACATGTACAGATGAGCATCATGTGTCCTTCCTCGTGTTCACGTACATACATGTACAAATGAGCACCATGTGTCCTTACTCGGGTTCACTTACGTACACCCACTGATGAGTGCCATGTTTCCTTACCATTGCTCAAGTACATACATATACTGATGAGTGTCGGTATGAGTGCGTCCATATAAGTGTGAAATATAGTTAATATATTGAGCATATTCAGGACTTAGGCCTTACGTAAAGTTGAGTCCTTGTGCGAGATAAAGCATCATATAATCTTTGCTTCCTCCGTCACTCTTGACTTTGGTCACTTCGCGGGAGTTGAGCGCCTCTGTCGCCGCCACCAACTGTGGCCGCCGAAGGAACCTGACGGAAGGAAGGTTGTTAGTAATATTAAATGACATATATATTACTAGCTCAGTCCAATTCAATAACTTTATTTATAAATGTCTGATTAGAATATTTATAGTTGGATTAGTTTACATAAGGTAACAGTGAATTATTTGCCCGAGAAAGTCATAATAAAATAACATGAAAATTTATCGATGAGAATATAATTTTAAGGACGAATTTAAACTAATCATTCAGTGAGTTTATACATAAAATTTTCAAACCATCAGCACTCTCTTATCAACAGATTCTGGACCTATCCCCGATAAAAATCACTGTCAAAACAGCGTTCATGCAACATAGAGCAGGAGTGGCTCTGCTGATAAGGAAGGAATGAGGTTTTGAAGAGATGGACGTTCCAAACTTTGAAGATTTCAGAGACTACATAGCAGGCACTATGCCAGTGGGACGACCAAAGATAATAGTAATTGTAATGCAGATGAAGTCACAATAACGTGGCTGAAAAATGTTAACCAAACCACACACTAGAAAGTGAAGCGACGATGACGTTTCGGTCCGTCCTGGATCATTATCAAGTCGATTGTAATCGTCTTGATAATGGTCCAGGACGGACCGAAACGTCGTCGTCTCTTCACTTTCTAGTGTGTGATTTGGTCAACAGTAGTTGAAATATATAGCCCCTCCCCCACTAACCCATAAAGTGACAGAAGACCCATACAGAAGCATGACAGAAACAACTTCGCAACAATTGATATAACAAGAGAGAACAGCTTCTATTGCCTGCAGAGAGAAATCCAGACTGTTTATCATGGGTGTCTTCAGCCATGGACAGATTGACTGGGAGAACAGAGAACTACATGAAGGTACAGACTCATGAACAGCTAAAATGTTAAATGTGGTGACAAGACACTTTGTCACCAATTTGTTGACACAAGTCAACATGGCAAAGAACCCACAAGAATGAGAGGAAATGACGAACGAGCCAGACTCGAGTAGATGTTCACCCTGAACGGGTCAGACATAAAGAGTCAAATTAGTCAACCAAGAATCAAAATCAGTCAAATATGAACCCCCCCCCCCCCAATGGGGAATGAGTGACCACAATGTATTGACATTTGAGTTTCTGGTCGAAGCTCTGGGGAACATCTCCGAGCAGAAATTTATTTATTTAGTT
Organism: Procambarus clarkii; assembly: GCF_040958095.1. Taxonomy (NCBI): domain Eukaryota; kingdom Metazoa; phylum Arthropoda; class Malacostraca; order Decapoda; family Cambaridae; genus Procambarus; species Procambarus clarkii. The sequence goes on from NC_091222.1 coordinate 8,079,409, forward strand.
CTATTTAAGTTTTAATTTATTAATTTACTGCTTAAGCATTTATTTTAATTTTAAGAGGACTATTTTCTGAGTGGACTGTATGATTCTATTTTATCTTGTTAGGAGTCTTCCTTCACAAACTTGGTGGGGGGAGGGCGTTTAAATACACATAGCCTATCAATCAAAATTAATCGACTGATAGAAATTTGCTACTAATTGTTAGTAATGATTAATCTACAATGGTTAAGTAAAATGTAAAACAGCTAAGCTGTTATGTTGACTGAAGTTTTGTTATCCAACCATGCACGTGGATTGATCGTACGAGCTGCGTCGCCTCGTGGTTGGGCAATACTGGCTACAGGACATATGTCTTGCAGCACCAAATAATTCGTTGATGTTATCTTCTCCCCACTTAATTTCACCTGCGAATTAAGTCCATAATAATAAACACAACAACTATATGATACATATATCTAGAGAAAAGAGGTTATATCTAGATGACTCAAGCTTACCCATTTCGGTGACTTGTCCTACGTCTTAACCCTAACCGTAATCAACTGACTGTTGATTCTGCCCACAATTACTTATCTGTCAACCAGGAATTGAACACTTTCCTATGATTAACGAAGTCCGTGTTTGATAATAGGTGAATCTGACGTCACACAACACTATGGTTCGTAGGAAGTTTTTTGAGAACTCTCGTAAGCGTGTTCACTGGGCTAAGCTTGATGTTAATGGCGTTTCCTCTCCTTCCCCGGTCTAGGAACGCGTACATTAGCACGGTTCTAAATCTGTCCTTATCGACTTTGAGGAGGAAACTGGTTTTATTGACGTTTTAATTATATCCAACCTTGGGGTAACACGTTTTTATTATTTCTATTGCCCAGACTGGTGTTGTTAAGATTATATGAGATACGTATTATGAATAAACAGAGATACAGGTGACATGGCAAAAGTCATATTCTCTAAGAGAAGCCCCGAAATCCGAGTTGCTTTGAATGATTCACTTAGGTAAATTAGGGGTTAGTTAATGTTAGTATTTGCCTAACATACAGCGTTTGCTTGGTATGCTAGGTGTTTGTATTTAGTGTCGGAATTTCCGACAGAAGTAGGAAACCTAAACAAGGACCAAAAAACAATAGACTGGCATACCAACGGGGAACTATGATGACATATGTACACTTTGTATAATATGTGTACAAAATTGTACACTATGGGAAACAGAGCTCAAAGAAAAGTATGTACAAGACACAATGACAAGGCAATTGTTGACGCACCTGTTGATACCCACAAGTGTCAGGAGGCAAAAGACAGGTTCATTCCGGCCCAAAAAGAAAACAATAAAAATCAAAAGGGAAATCCGTGGTTCAATCAGACATGTAAGGAAGCAAGGCAGCTAAGTACAAGGGCATGGAGTATAAGTACAACAAGTATTTAAGTGGAGGCTAAGTACAACTAATGGAATAAGAGAATACCAGAGCAGAGAGAGATGTTCTTAGACGAAATTTATGGATAATAACTAACCTGGTGTATTTGTCTGGGAAGAACGGCAGGCTGGAGGCTAGCACGAAGCCTCGCTGCGGCGTCCAGGTAGCCAGCCGTTCAGGCAGGTCTTCCCGGGAGGTATAGGGCAGGTACACAAACAACCTGCACCTGTCAGTCCAATCTTTGGTGCATCTTGCCACAATTATATGCAAGCAATTTAAAATAAGATTTATGCACATTATGAATAGGGCAGTAAGGGCTATAAACCATTCAAAAGCTAAGAAAATATTCACGAAATATGAATCAGTACCTGAGCATTCTGGGAATGTCTTCAGCAATGAGTAAGATGGAGTTGGTGGAGGAGAGGAGCCCGTGGAGGACCTGGAGGTGGTGAAGGGGCAGACGGGTGACGACCAGGAGCCTGGTGGACCACACCAGGAGGCGACCCTTGAGGGACCACTGGGCGAAGGTGGAGAGGAAGGCCAGGTCGTCACTCACCACCACCACTGTCACGCACCATGACACCTGCCGCACCTGTTGACACCAACACCACCGTCACGCACCACGACACCTGCCGCACCTGTTGACACCAACACCACTGTCACGCACCACGACACCTGCCGCACCTGTTGACACCAACACCACCGTCACGCACCACGACACTTGCCACACCTGTTGACACCAACACCACTGTCACGCACCACGACACCTGCCGCACCTGTTGACACTAACACCACCGTCACGCACCACGACACTTGCCACACCTGTTAACACCAACACCACTGTCACGCACCACGAAACTGCCTCACCTGTTGACACCACCACCACTGTCACGCACCACAACACCTGCCCCACCTGTTGACACCAACACCACCGTGTTGGTGTCAACATGATGTCACAAAAATGGTGTCACAACATGGTGTCACAAAAATGTTCAACAAAAATGTCTTTGATAAAAACGTGCATAGAATGCAACATGAAGGTAGATTACCAACAGAGCTTTCAATGCCAACTCTGTTCAGCAGCCATATACTAAAAATGTGCTAACATGACTAATAATTCAAGGAGAAATGGTCCCAGTGACCACTCTGTATACTGGCTCTGCATAAAGGATGATGTAACTTTTTTGAAGATGATGGAAATCCTGGATAAAACTCCCGCTGAAAACAGAGAATTACTAATTAATGCCTGCATAGCAATTTCTAATGTCTTCAAACAAACTGTACATAACACCAAGGTACAACCAGATGTGGCACAGAGCTCGGTGGCAGCGGCGCCTGAGCAGAGCAGGGAGTCAAGGACGCCTGAGCAGAGTGGGGGGTCGGGGACGCCTGAGCAGAGCGCGGAGTCGAGGAGTTTGAGCAGAGCGAGGAGTTGGGGACGCCTGAGCAGAGCGGGGAGTCGAGGACGCCTGAGCAGAGCGGGGAGTAGGGGACGCCTGAGCAGAGCGGGGAGTCGGGGACGCCTGAACAGAGCGGGGAGTCGGGGACGCCTGAGCAGAGCGGGGAGTCGGGGATGCCTGAGCAGAGCGGGGAGTCGAGGACGCCTGAGCAGAGCGAGGAGTCGGGGACCCCTGAGCATAGCGCGGTGTCAATGGCGCCGGAGCAAAGCGCGGTGTCGCGGGCACCGGAGCAGAGCGCAGTGGCGATGGTACCGGAGCAGAGTGCAGTGTCACAGGCCCTGGAGCAGAGCACAGTGTCGGGGACGCCGCAGCAGAGTACGGTCCATGGCAAAGAGAAACAAACAAAACAAGGACCCAAAACCTGTTGGTATTACAAATGGTATATCGGGAAGAACAAATGGAGCATGTAAGTACGATCACCCTAGAAAGTGCAGAAACCTCCTCAATACAGGTAAATGTACCAAAAGCTGTGAATTATTTCCCCCAGAAATTTGCAAGAACTCTTTAGACAGGAAAGAGTGCTTCGATGCTTAATGTCCAGCTTTTCATATAAGAGGTACCAGGCGAATAAAACCGACAGACCGCCACTATGAAAACAGCCACTACTCCATCGACCGGGATAATTTTTTAACAAGAGGAGGAGAAGAATGGCTAAAAATGACCAGACTCTACCACCAACTCGGTCAAATGCTAGAGAGGACGCAAACACAGTGGCCTCCTAACCAGAGCCTCAGATATTAACACCAAGTAAAGCATCCGGCACTTCCACTAACACGATAACATCATTTATATTTGCCAACATCCAGGGTATAAAAACACGCAAATCCAACAAAATTCACTTTATAGATGGTCTCCTTCATGAGGCAAATGCAATGTTTGCAGCCCTAACGGAAACTCACACAAAGGACTACCTTGATGGTGAAATATGGATCTCAGAGTACAATCTTTTCAGATGTGATAGGAAACACTGGCATCAGGTTGGTATCAGCCTCTACATCAAAGACACACTCATCTGTACTGAGCTGCTAAACACCTCAAATGATATGGTGGAAGTGATGATAGTCAAAATAGAGATCCTAAATGTAGTTGTTGTCCTTGTATATAAGTCACCGGAGGCAAACCCTCAGCAGTTTAAAGACCAACTAATGAAAATAGAACACTGCTTGGAAAACCTCACAAATCCAGCTCCGAACATCATCCTGCTTGGGGACTTCAACCTACGGCACCTGAAAGGGAAGCACCTGGCTAATACAGTAATATCAGAAGAAATACCAGAAAGTAGCCTAAATGAACAGGCACATGCAAATAACCTGCTACGGATGTGCGACAGGTTTGCCTTAAACCAACAAATAGTAGAACCAACTAGGAAGGAGAACACGCTGGACCTCATTTTCCCTAATAATAATGAATTGATCAGGAACATAATGATTACAAATACCTGTTACTCAGATAAGAACTTAATTGAAGTTCTGACAACCATGTGGAATAGACCTTCAAAACAGTCCTGATTCCCGGTGGAGGAGATTTCAGCAAATTCAACTTCAATAATAAACAGATAAACTGGGAGCAAATAAACCAGGACTTCACAGAAATAAACTGGGAAGAACAGCTAGAAAATGCAAACCTGAACTAGTGCCTGGAAAAAATAAGCTCAGTAGCACTAGAAATATGTTCAAAGCGCATACTCCTAAGAAAAAAGAGAAAGATATGCAGATTGGAACGGGAACGTCGTTCCCTATATAGGCGAAGAAAACGAATCGCGGAACAACTTGAGAGTCGCACCCTATCTCAAGAACGGCGAAGAAGGTTAGGTAGAGAAATACAAACAATTGAACTCAAGCTACAAAAATCATACAAAACCCAGGAGAGGCAAAGAGAGCAAAAGGCCATCAGTGAAATAGAGAAAAATCCGAAATATTTTTTCTCCTATGCAAAATCAAGTTAAAAATCCACATCTAGTATCGGGCCCCTGCGAAAGGTAGATGGAAATTTCACCGATGACAACAAAGAAATGAGCGAATTACTGAGGAAGCAGTACGACTCTGTTTTCAGCGAGCCACTAAACGCACTAAAGATTGATACACCCAAATGAATTTTTCATGGATATGATACCAACATCAAATCATATATCAGACGTCACCCTACCCCTCACTGGATTTTGGAGAAGCCATAAACAGTGTGCCTATGCACTCTGCACCAGGCCCGGATTCTTGGAACTCCATATTCATCAAGAACTGTAAAAAAAACACAATCGCAGGCCCTTCACATTCTGTGGAGACAAAGCCTAGATACTGGCGTTATCCCTGACATACTAAAAACAGCAGAGATAGCACCACTCCATAAAGGAGGAAATAAGGCAGAGGCAAAAAATTACAGACCAATAGCACTAACATCCCACATCATAAAAAATTTTGAGAGAGTGCTAAGAAATAATATTACAAAATACATGGAATCACAGCATCTCCATAACCCCGGGCAACATGGTTTCAGGACAGGGCGCTCTTGCCTGTTGCAGTTGCTGGACCACTATGATATGGCATTAGATGCTATGGAAGACAAACAAAACGCTGATGTAATTTACACAGATTTCGCAAAAGCTTTTGATAAGAGTGACCATGGTGTTATTGCACATAAAATGCGTTCAAAAGGAATTACCGGAAAAATAGGCAGATGGATCTACAATTTCCTGACTAACAGAACCCAATGTATAATAGTCAACAAAATAAAATCCAGCCCATCAACCGTGAAGAGCTCAGTCCCCCAGGGTACTGTGCTTCCTCCAGTACTTTTTCTCATCCTCATATTGGACATAGACAAGAACACAACCTATAGCACTGTATCATCCTTTGCAGATGACACTAGGATTTTCATGAGAGTAGGCAACATAAAGGACACGGCGAACCTCCAATCAGATGTAGATCAGGTCTTTCTATGGACTACAGAAAATAATATGGTGTTTAACGAAGATAAGTTCCAGCTCATGCGCTACGGAAAAAAAGGAAAATATAAAAACGGAAACCACGTTCAAAACTCAGGCAAATCATAACATAGAACGAAAAGGCAATGTAAAGGATCTGGGTGTACTCATGTCGGAAGACCTTACCTTTAAAGAACACAATAAAGTAGCCGTCACAACTGCAAGGAAAATGACAGGTTGGATAACAAGAACTTTTCACACAAGAGATGCTATACCGATGATGATACTTTTCAAAACGCTTGGGCTCTCTAGAGTGGAGTACTGCTGCACAATGACAGCCCCTTTCAAAGCCGGAGAAATTGCTGACCTGGAGAGCGTGCAGAGATCTTTTACTGCCAGAATCCACTCAGTAAAACATCTAAATTACTGGGACCGACTAAAGAGCCTAAATCTGTACTCCCTTGAGCGCAGGCGGGAGAGGTACATAATAATTTACACGTGGAAAATAATTGAGGGGCTGGTCCCAAACCTGCACACAGTAATAACATCACATGAGACCAGAAGACATGGCAGGATGTGCAGAATACCCCCGTTGAAAAGCAGAGGTGCAACAGGTACTCTGAGAGAGAACTCTATCAATATCAGAGGCCTGAGACTATTCAGCACGCTTCCGCTACACATAAGGGGTATAACTGGCCGACCCCTCACAGTGTTCAAGAGAGAACTGGATAAGCACCTCCAAAGGATACCTGATCAACCAGGCTGTGACTCATACGTCAGGCTGCGAGCAGCCGCGTCCAACAGCCTGGTTGATCAGTCCAACAACTAGGAGGCCTGGTCGACGACCGGGCCGCGGGGATGCTAAGCCCCGGAAGCACCTCAAGGTAACCGTCATGCATCACGACACCTGCCGCACCTGTTGACACCACTGTCACACACCACGACACCTGCCGCACCTGTTGACACCAACACCACCGTCACGCACCACGACGCCTGCCGCACCTGTTCATGTTAACACCACCACCATGCACCGTGACACCTGCTCCACCTGTTCACGTCAACACCGCCACTATGCACCATAAAATCTGTTGTCGGAAATTTCCGACACCCCAAATACTGACCCTTGACACAATAAGATAAAATCCGTTGTGTTAAGACTCTAATTTAACTAACCGTACTAATAATCTAATTATTGAGAGTTTAGAAGTTCTAGAACATGCAAATGGATGATTGTGTCAACCACCACCTGTTCGCGGTGACTATTCCTTTGCCTAGCACTTGATAGATTCTCTGTCTTCAATCTCCTCTCATTTGCGATTGCTATATTATCCATGTATTCCATGTTTTACATATGTGACGGTAAAGTGTTGGAGTGTTGATGTTCGGCAGTCCTCCAATGGCAGGTGTCAATGCCTGGTCACACTTACATAAAAAAAAAAGAGACTGCTTGCCTGTTTGTCTGTGGTAAGGTAAAGGGAAGACACGCAAAACACAAAATATAAACAATGAAATTTTAATTACTTTAGAAAACAAGATATGAACAAAGACAATCCCTTGGCTTACGTAAAATTCAAAACAAGTCAACAAACAAAACAACATTAATAATTAATAGATGTGAAAATTTACTCTAAAAAAAATTAATGTGCAAGACAATAATAATAAGGTGCTGAGAATATTGGCTAGAGCTGCCACCTCCATTAGTACACGACAGCCAGGGCTTAGTATACCAGAGAGAGATGTCAACTTCTAAGAGCACAGAGATATTCTGAGGAGGACAGCGTGAGCTGGCCCAGACGTCGACTCAGGTATAGAGGGCGTGAGTGCAGGTGCAGGTGTGCTGTCGGCGATACACCAGCCAATCAGGAGCAGGCAGGCGGAGAATGGGTAGTTTGCTCGTTGACGACGGGTGGAGAGCCGGCGTGTCGGGTGGTGCAAGGTACGCTTTGCTTCCTGGGCAAAACGTTTTGTGATACTGATGGACGTATCTTTAATATAGCATCTTGTACTTGTAGAATGACGTAAATGATATGGGGAAGAGCAGGCTCAATCTCTCTTGAAAGAGATTATCGTCACACATATTTTACCTCTTTCTGCTGATATTGTTGTCAATCTTGTTAAGTTCTGCATTAAAGAATGTAAATTTTTATTTAATAATGAGTATTATTTGCAGACTTTTGGAATGGCAATGGGGAATCCTTTATTGTCATTGCTTTCAAACTAGTACATGGAATTCTTCAAAAAGAAATTTGTTTAAAAAATTACCCCTGGAATCATTCCAAAGTTTAGATATATTGATGATATTTTGTGTATATGGCCTACAGATGAAAACACAGACGAATTTGTAGCCAAACTTAATGATCAAGTCACCTCTATAAATGGACTATGGAGACTGAAATTGATAAATGTTTGCCATTCCTAGATGTACTTATTCATAAGGAAGATTTTTCACTAAAGTTTAGTGTCTACAGAAACCTACGAATAATTTATATTATATTCATTATTTCTAAGCGCATAGATACATGTGAAAAGATGATTTTTTCTTCAATGTATCTAAGAGCTCTTCGGGTTGTGAGTCCAGAATTCTTAGATGAAGAGTTTAAGAATATTGATTCTATTGGTCTCAAGCTTTGTTATCCACTTTTTGGAAGTTTGCCGCAGCAAAGCACGTCGTACATATTATAATAATATTTGCAGTGAAAAAATCGCCCAAAGAAAGTGTTATGTTTACCATATTTCTCTGGGTTTGAGAATATTGTCAGGGCCTTGAAATTTTTTTATATACATGTATTGTTTAGCTACGAAAATACTGTTTGTAAACTATTAGTTAGAAACAGCCCTCGTAGTGATAATTGTGTCTTTATAAAATCCCTTGTAAAGACCATAATAGATTCTATGTTGGGCAAACATCTAAAGATTTGAAATGTAGAATTTCGCAACATAAATACTCCGTAAGACATGGCCAATTGTCTAATGCTTTGTCTGTTCATTTTTCAGAAAATACTCACCAAATTGACTGCGAGATGGCTTATTCAATAACGAATTGTAAAAGCACTTATAACAGGAACATAATTGAATCTGCTATAATACATATTACAAAAGAATGTAATTTGAACATTAGCAGAGGTTTACATAACTTAGATCCATTTTTGATAGATCAATTAAGGGACGATTTGAGTAGGATCATTGATACACATTTGTCTCACTAATTCATTGTAAATATTTACTATCGTATGCTATTATTATCCATGTGTGGGCCTATTGGTGGGTATAAATAGGAGCGGCCTTGCATGGGCCAATAGGGCTCCTGCAGTTCTTATGTGGCTCTTATTTGTATCCACCTAATTCCCATTAATTTTTCATTGTACCTCAACTCACTTCACCTCTCTCTACTCATATATATATATATATATATATATATATATATATATATATATATATATCACTAAGAATTCTTTGACCCGGACAGGATTCGAACCTATGCCGTCCAGGATCACCCCTAAACGTACACAGTACCGTGACCACCGCACCAATGATCGTCTATAAGGATTGGTCAGTCTTGGTGCTTATTAACTAAGCTCCCTGACTGATCAACCCCCGACGACACTCATGGATCCATTTGGGTGCAGTTTTTCATCAAATTCTGGCGCATGCACGGGCCGCACTGAGTCTAACATGTGTGAGAAAGCTGCATGAATGTGCAAGCCATAGATCACTAAGAACTCTTTGACCCGGCCAGGATTCGAACCCATGCCGTCCGTCAGGGAGCTTAGTTAATAAGCACCAAGACTGACCAATCCTTATAGACGATCATTGGTGCGGTGGTGACGGTACTGTGTAGATTTAGGGGTGATCCTGGATGGCATGGGTTCGAATCCTGGCCGGCATGGGTTCGAATCCTGGCCGGGTCAAAGAGTTCCTAGTGATCTATGGCTTGCGCGTTCATGCAGCTTTCTCACACACACACATTGTACATATATATATAACTGAAAACACACATCCCAGAAGTGACTCGAACCTATACTGCCAGGAGCAACGCAACTGGTATGTACAGGACACCTTAATCCACTCGACCATCACTACCGGACAAAAACTGATGGTAGCCGAGGCTATTTGTCCATCAGCCCGCCGGCACTCGGATGGTAATCTTGGGCATAGAATGTAAATTTTTATTTAATAATGAGTATTATTTGCAGACTTTTGGAATGGCAATGGGGAATCCTTTATTGTCATTGCTTTCAAACTAGTACATGGAATTCTTCAAAAAGAAATTTGTTTAAAAAATTACCCCTGGAATCATTCCAAAGTTTAGATATATTGATGATATTTTGTGTATATGGCCTACAGATGAAAACACAGACGAATTTGTAGCCAAACTTAATGATCAAGTCACCTCTATAAATGGACTATGGAGACTGAAATTGATAAATGTTTGCCATTCCTAGATGTACTTATTCATAAGGAAGATTTTTCACTAAAGTTTAGTGTCTACAGAAACCTACGAATAATTTATATTATATTCATTATTTCTAAGCGCATAGATACATGTGAAAAGATGATTTTTTCTTCAATGTATCTAAGAGCTCTTCGGGTTGTGAGTCCAGAATTCTTAGATGAAGAGTTTAAGAATATTGATTCTATTGGTCTCAAGCTTTGTTATCCACTTTTTGGAAGTTTGCCGCAGCAAAGCACGTCGTACATATTATAATAATATTTGCAGTGAAAAAATCGCCCAAAGAAAGTGTTATGTTTACCATATTTCTCTGGGTTTGAGAATATTGTCAGGGCCTTGAAATTTTTTTATATACATGTATTGTTTAGCTACGAAAATACTGTTTGTAAACTATTAGTTAGAAACAGCCCTCGTAGTGATAATTGTGTCTTTATAAAATCCCTTGTAAAGACCATAATAGATTCTATGTTGGGCAAACATCTAAAGATTTGAAATGTAGAATTTCGCAACATAAATACTCCGTAAGACATGGCCAATTGTCTAATGCTTTGTCTGTTCATTTTTCAGAAAATACTCACCAAATTGACTGCGAGATGGCTTATTCAATAACGAATTGTAAAAGCACTTATAACAGGAACATAATTGAATCTGCTATAATACATATTACAAAAGAATGTAATTTGAACATTAGCAGAGGTTTACATAACTTAGATCCATTTTTGATAGATCAATTAAGGGACGATTTGAGTAGGATCATTGATACACATTTGTCTCACTAATTCATTGTAAATATTTACTATCGTATGCTATTATTATCCATGTGTGGGCCTATTGGTGGGTATAAATAGGAGCGGCCTTGCATGGGCCAATAGGGCTCCTGCAGTTCTTATGTGGCTCTTATTTGTATCCACCTAATTCCCATTAATTTTTCATTGTACCTCAACTCACTTCACCTCTCTCTACTGCCTATATATATGTCCAATACTTGACTTATAATCATTCCTTCTGAAGATGTATTAATATACGAAAGTACTTAAGGAAATTCCTGTTTCACTTCTTCCTCCGTGGTCTGACACTGTCTCATTTTTCATCACGTGTTTATTTTTCGTGATTTATTATTTCTATTTTAAATACAAATGGAAATGTTCGTTTTTTAAAAATCGTTAATCTTCGAAAATTCTTCACCGATTGCCTTGAATTTTTACACAACGTTCCCAATGCATCCGAGTGGGTTTTTATATACATACTATATAGATGTCACATCTGTGACGGGGAAAAACATGCTGTTTTTTAAAAGCTGTGATTTTCGGGTGTTTTTCATGTGAGGAAAATCTTTGAAACCTCTTTACTGATTGCTTTGAAATTTTGACACAACATTGCAATCGAATAAGTGAGTGTTTTTACATACCTAATATATACAGCCTCACCTGTGATCGGAAAAAACATGTTTTTTTTTTTTTTTAAAGTGCCATCTGTAGGACGTAAGAGCAACACACGCTGTAATCTCCAAAAGTTCTTCACCGATTGCTTTGAAGTTTTGACTCAACGTTTCTTTCAAATACGTGCGTGTTTTTATATACCTACTATTTACATGCCACACCTGTGACAGGTAAAAACATGTGGTTTTTTTTTAAACAGCGCAATCTGTTGCACATAATAGCAATACACGATACAAAAAATGTGTTACGATTCTATTTCAATGTTTCCGATTGCATTGATAAATTGAATTTTCATAGATTTTTATTTATTTTCATTTTGATTTAATTATTTTGTGTGACGTTGCATTGGAATTGAGCTTTGTTGTTTACCATACCGTTCATTTTGTAGGTATAGCTTATTTGTTTCTTTTTCATTGCTTTCATTTCGTTTTTTTTTTTAACTATTTCTCTTATTTTTCAGTGCAATTGGTGGTGAAATTGAGCTGTGTCGATTGATCTGCGTTTGAACTGAAATATTTCGTTAGTATTTTTTGTTTTTGTTTTGAAAACAAGAAAATGGACAGCACGTTTCACAGCTGCAAATGTGCAACAAACAGTATGAATCCACCGGCTATACTACTTTCTTCACTTTCTATAACTACTTTCTTCACGTTATGTCAAAATGACGCGTTTGCGAAAATACTGCTGTATTGGGAAGTGCCTACGTATTACACATGGAATGCCAGTAGAAAATCATTTGAACGACGCAAACGAGGAGACCGAGTCGATGGACAACCTGGCATATTCAAATAAACTACGATAGGCAGACTGTACACCGTGCATCCCAATCAAGATGAATGCTTCTTTCTTCACATGCTGTTGGTAAATGTGCCCGGTCCAACGTCTTTCCAGCCACAAAGATTTGTCAATGGCGTAACACATGCCACTTTCCGTAGTGCATGTCAAGCTCGGAATTTATTGGAGAACGACTGACACTGGGATGTATACATTAATGACGCATCCAACACGTCACATCCAAATAAAATTTGTGCATTGTTAGCAATCATATTGACCGCCTGCTCCCCTTCATCTCCAACAAAGTTATGGGAGAAATATAAATCGCACATGGCTGAAGATATTATCCGTCGAATATGAAGGAAAATTCAAATATGAACATGGATGCCACAGCTAAAATCTACAACGAAGCGTTGATAATGATTGAAGATTTGTGCTTAGAATTCGCGAACAAAGTTCTAAATCAATTGGAAGTGCCATCACCGAATTGATCTGCTGCTACTTCGTTCGATGTAGAATTGTGTCGTGAACAAAATTACAACATGAGTGATCTGTTGTTGTATGTGCAATCAAATATTCCTTAGCTAACGCTTGAGCGAAAAGGCATTTACAATCAAATAATTCACACTGTCAATAACGTGATTGGAAAAATCTTCTTAGATGCGCCAGGAGGAACTGTAAATCCTTCCTAATTAGATTGATTCTGGCAGCATTTCGATCCCAAAATGGCATAAACTTAGCTCTTGCATCGTTCGCAATAGCTGGGACATTGTTACCAGGTGGAAGAACTGCTACTTCAGCTTTGAAATTGCCATTGAATATGCAATTCATTGAAAATCCCAAGTGCAGCATTTCCAAAGCATCCAACATGGGAAAAGTATTGCAGATATGTAAACTTATCGTTTGGGATGAATGCACAATGGCCCATAAAAAATCGCTCGAGGCTCTTGATCGATAATTGCAAGATTTGCGTGGAAACATCATACGATTTGGGAATGCATTAATATTGCTTGCAGCAGATTTCAGGCAAATATTACCTGTAATTCCTCGATACAAGTCCGTCGACACTATTGAGAAAGCAGATGAAGCAGTTAGTTATCCAACAGAATATTTTAATTCACTCGATCTACCTGGGATACCATCACACGTACGGCAATTGAAAATCTGCGTGCCAATTATCATGTTGTGAAATATCAATCAGCTAAAGCTTTGCAACGCCACGCGCCTTGCAGTAGAAAATTAATCAGCAACGTCGTAGAAGCAACAACCTTGACAGGACCTTTCAAAGGTGAAGATGTCCTCATTCCTCGCATTCCTATGATTCCAACAGACATGCCATTTCAATTTAAGATATTGTAATTTCCAATTCGAGTGGCATTTGCAATCACCATCAACAAAGTTCAGGGCCAATGTTGCATGTTTTAGAGTCGGCAAACCAGACAACCTGTATAACTTCACAGACAATGGAACAACAAAACATATTGTATACCCACAAGCATTGTGAAATTAAACATATTAAAAACGTGCACTTTCTCTTTTCTTTCTTTTCCATTTAACCAGACTGAGCCACAGCAACGCGTGGCGGGTACAGCTAGTGTATATATATGTGTGTATATATATATATATATATATATATATATATATATATATATATATATATATATATATATATATATATATATATATATATATATATATATATCACTAAGAATTCTTTGACCCGGACAGGATTCGAACCTATGCCGTCCAGGATCACCCCTAAACGTACACAGTACCGTGACCACCGCACCAATGATCGTCTATAAGGATTGGTCAGTCTTGGTGCTTATTAACTAAGCTCCCTGACTGATCAACCCCCGACGACACTCATGGATCCATTTGGGTGCAGTTTTTCATCAAATTCTGGCGCATGCACGGGCCGCACTGAGTCTAACATGTGTGAGAAAGCTGCATGAATGTGCAAGCCATAGATCACTAAGAACTCTTTGACCCGGCCAGGATTCGAACCCATGCCGTCCGTCAGGGAGCTTAGTTAATAAGCACCAAGACTGACCAATCCTTATAGACGATCATTGGTGCGGTGGTGACGGTACTGTGTAGATTTAGGGGTGATCCTGGATGGCATGGGTTCGAATCCTGGCCGGCATGGGTTCGAATCCTGGCCGGGTCAAAGAGTTCCTAGTGATCTATGGCTTGCGCGTTCATGCAGCTTTCTCACACACACACATTGTACATATATATATAACTGAAAACACACATCCCAGAAGTGACTCGAACCTATACTGCCAGGAGCAACGCAACTGGTATGTACAGGACACCTTAATCCACTCGACCATCACTACCGGACAAAAACTGATGGTAGCCGAGGCTATTTGTCCATCAGCCCGCCGGCACTCGGATGGTAATCTTGGGCATAGTATATTATCAAATCACCTCATTCTTTGGGGCACACGTGAGGAACACAAATGCGAACAAACCTGAATGGTCCCCAGGACTATGTTGATTGCAACCTGGAATTCAATTAAACACATAAGGATTTCCTGAGACTTCTGCTGAAGCCAGGACAGCATTTTCACTCAATCCCCACTTGCACTCTGCCTCTGTCATACAGGACTTGTTTTACCTCTGATGCTCTTCTTCCAATACACAGAGAATATTCACTATAACTGCATCAATGGTTTTCTCATTGATGCTGTCACGTTACTGCGATTACTTTCTGTGTATAAATATAATTGTTGTTATTTTTTTCTTTCTTTGAGTGTCGTAACCTGTACACTGCCTCAATTTATGGCCTCGAACATATTTGATAATGGACCTGCAGGGAGCCATGGCCCGCAGTTTGGGAACCAGTTCTCTAGGGGATAGTTAAAAAAAAATTCATTTCATATTATACATGTTTGAGAATAACACTTTGTTTTAACTTAACCAAACTTAACCTTAACCTAATATAACCATGGATTGGGAGACGATAATAACGTAAATCACATAATGCTTCTGAAGTGATTACTATGGGGATAGACCCTCCCTGAGGACAGGTTGGGAGACAGCAATAGCTAGATAGAGAAAGAGGTCGATAGAGATATAGCTAGCAGGAGAGACGGCTAGAGACAGGTGGAGTTCTTACTGAAAAAAAACGAAATGAAGAGAATAGAAGAGAAAGGAAAAAAAGCACCCGAAACCCATAAATATGTTTCAGTGTTTCTTCAGAGAGGAAGCACAGACGAGGGAAGACAGAGAGATAGCCTGTTAGGGTAATAGCTAGATGATGATATAACTTGATAGACTGCTTGATACATATGTAGAGATATGCTGAGATTAATTATTCTAGCGCGAATCTTCTCTGATTTCTTAGCTTCCTCTCTGTTAGAGATGGAAGGTGAAAAAGTTTCTCTCCAAAATTCATTTTACAGTTATAATGGCGTGACGCTGATATGTGTGTTTCGTTGATCCTGTCAACATCTTCAAAGTCAGAGTAAAAGTAACTATAATTTGGCTGAAGCAGCCGAATATATAATCGAGAGTCCAGTGTGGCAAGTGTGGCATAGACCACTAGGCCGACTGCAGCTTGCCCGTCCCCAGTGTTTCAATGTTAGCTGGAGCAGTATGTTGGATGATCCGCCTTGGCCTCGAAGATAGCAGAGTGTTAGCTTGCTGTTGATGGCTGAAGTTCCTTGATGTGCAGTGCCTTGCCAATACACAATATATACATGATATATTTTCATATCACAACACTCCTCACCTGGATAAAGATGGACGATAAAGTCCAGTGAACAGGGATAAAGTACATTGATTAGCCAGTCAAGGCTGCTGTGATAGTTGGCTCAGCTCGGGAGGTGAGTGTACCATGAGAGCACCTCCTAACCTCACCAAGCACAACCATGTTCGCTGTAATTTAATACACAGTTTCAAAGACAACTGCTTGCTTGTAACGTTGAGGTGAATCCTCTTCCGAGTGCATTGTGCATATGGTACAACTCTGTATTTTTTTGTCGGTACGAACATCATTATCGTTGCATGACATCCTGATGAACGTCCTTTATCCCATGTGGTAGGACCTGTCTTTCCGAATTGAGTCCAAAAACCTTTCTGGTATTCACACACCAGCAGCCTGGCTTTGTGTGCACACATAAAAAATAATCCAAGCTGCTCCTCCGAACTCAGCTGACTTCCACTTGATTCCTGCAACGACCACAAAACGGCTCAGCCAAAGTTTCTCATACAGACAGTTGTAATGCACAATAACTTCCTGTGGCAATGAAAAGTACTTTGACTATCGTAGTTTTTCATCACATATTTCTACCGTCGACCAGGGCTGCTAGAATGAGTGCTCTCACTCTGTGATTTTAGATGATGTGTTGTGACCAATCATGGACCTCTTTTGTACTCGATGATACATGATATCATAGATGTCCTTCCATAGGTTAATGAAAACCTCATAATATGTAGAGCACATTCGACTAAACTCACGTCAGGGCTCTGCAATACGCCATCTTGGTGGATTAAAGTAACACATTGAAACCGAGACAAAAACTGATCTCAGTCTCATTGTGCAAGTTATTATGTCTTAATAAATAAAATATTCCCTTTCAGTAATTTTGGCCGGGTGTGCGAGAGTCGTCACTGATAGGTAGCCATTAATATGTAGTTAGCAATAGGAAAGTGATGATACATAAGTGAGACCTACCCGCCTAGCGTGAGCGACCACCCGGGAGAGCTTCGTCAGTGTCACGTTGGCGTTCTGGCCGCCTTCTGTCGCCTCAAACACTGTCACACTCCATGGAGGTCGGTGAGACATGAACCCCTATGGAAATACATACACGTTCATGGTGAGTTTATCAACATTAATTATATTCAGCAACAAAATTTGAAAAAAAAAATGTGTATTATAGCAAAATTATTTGAGCAAGTATGATGTTCATACCGTGAAGAGAGAGGTGGAGGAAGGTTTGTCATCTACAAGAAAGAGGACGGAGCAGCGAGGGTCTGATCTTGTTCCTAAAATTGCCACGACAACTTCAGCTGTGTCAGTTCCCCGGTTAACTGAGGAAAACCGTAAATATATTAATTGTTGTCATTACTTAACAATACAATATTATTAATAATTGTCCATTACATAAAGTAATCAATCCAGTAACTTCTTGATGAAGGATGATATTGTAATCCCAGTAACGTATATACTATGGCTAAGAGAATTGAGCATCCCAGCAGTTTTTCCAAAGGCTAGATAATTGATAATGATAGTAAGCGCTTGACATAGTGGGGAGGGCGATGATTTATTATCCTAGAAGTCTCCTGACAAAGTGTTAATTGAGGCGGATAATCTAATTTCCATATAAGACCTGACAAAGGGCGAAGTTAGCATAGGCACTGAGGCCCAATCACTCAGTCCCAATATATTAATTCACACACCAGGCATACACACGTCAACAAACGGTTACGTATATGCCTGTATGGGAAGTAATTGGTATAAATAAGGAATAATAAAAACCTTAGGTCAGAACCAACAGAGCAAAGTTGGAGACGATGAGTCACAATAATGTGGCTGAAGATATACAGACCAAACCACACACCAGAAGATGAGTCGTCGTCTCGTCTTCTGGTGTGTAGTTTGGTCATCAAGTAACGTTGGATATAGTAGGTGTCATGATTTCATCTCAGCCTAGCATATGGCTCATCCTGCGTGAGTTTTTATACACTCAGTAACCTTCGTTATCGTTCATTTTAACGTTTTTGCCACCATGGTTATCTCAAGATAACCATTGTAAACTTAGGCGAGCATAGGTTAAGTCAGTGTGAATGTGATGTTACGACTTAGGGGAAAATTAATCGGTGATGAGGGTGAGGACAGATTCCCGACCAGACGGAAGCAATGATGAAATGTTCGAGAAGTCGAGAACAGGACGTTGTCATGATAACAGATCAAAATGCGGACCGTCGGGACCAATTTGTGAAAAACAAAGTCAAGACATTTTGCAAAGAAGCCCAAGGATTGTCCCAGGCGTATCACTCCTATCAGAGATAAAAAGTAGGATAAAAACTGCCACCTGTTGCTCCACACCTGTTGAATGTACCTCGTCAAATTGATGCTGTGTCAGTAAGGACGGAACCAAAAGAAGATTATTGTGACACCCACCAGTGAGTGGGAGCCCAGGAGTTGGTCTTGGAAGACAGATTTTACTGGACCTTTAATATGAAGGCTAAAAGAATAGATAAACTGCCACAGCAGAAGGTGGGGACCAAAGAGCCAAAGCTCAACCCCTGCAAGTACACCAATGGGAACAGACCTGATGTTGATGGTAAAATTCTTCAGAGGAGTGGATGACATACTTTTTTCAAGAATATTGGCGTGCCAAGGAAGGACATGAGGCTGAAAGTGCACTAAGGAAGGTAGCACTAATTCTGAGTAAATGGAAGATGCATCCGTGTCTAACCATCCAAGTGAAATCTTGAGGTGGCGTGATATCAAAACAGAACATTCAGAGTGAATGAAACTGGAAAAGCCCAGGTGCTGAGTGTGTTACATCAGCTAACATACAAACCCAGGAGCTACACACAACAGTGGTTTGATCTATCAGTTAAACTGTAATGGTAATGGAAGAGTAATGTCTTTCAACAGTGGCAAAGTTTAACAGGACCAGTGATGCCATCTCAGTCGAAAAGAGCCTCGTGACAATTATTTTTATTGAGTCGAGTTCCTTATGGGGCCCAGTAGTTGTAGCCACAGGCAGCATACAGTAGACTGGAATATTAATACAGCGGTATAAATTTAGATAGTGCACTAGTGTCATAGTGTTTGCACAGCTAGGGAGTGCTGTACCCATGCAGAGATAGTGAATTTAAGAGAGAACAAGCGTGTTGTTGTTTTAGATTCAGCTATTCGGAACAAAAAGTTCCAAGCAGCACGGACTGTGGTGAGCCCGTCGTACTTACCTGGCACAAGAGATATGCCGAGCACAAACGTTGGGACTAAAGGAGAGGAGGTGCCTGTGAGCAAGATCTAGGGGGCGGGTAACATTGTAATAGCGTCCTAGAACTAACTACAGTTTGTTGGCAGATAGTCGAGAATGCCTAGTATCCAGAAACACAGGTGAATAATTAAACAGATCCACAGCTGGAAGGGCCATCCGGTCCTCGACTCAAGTCCATTACATCCAGTGGTCGACCCCACAGACGCATTCATAAATTTTAATATGCTGTTCATTCAAAACGGAAATTTTCTCAAGTATAAATTAATATTATAATATATTAGCATATTGTGCATATAGGCATAGGTTAGGTGTTTAGGTTCTGTTGGCGATTATTTGTATTTGTAGTACGTGGGTGAAGCATTTATAGCGTTGTGATTCGAACAAAATTCGTCAGTGAAGCACTTGTTCCGGATATGTTCGAACTTCAGCAGTTGTGAGTCGTGTGTAAATCGCTTTTCATTCATAAACAGGGGGTTTGGCGGGTGCATAGAATCACTTTTGGATCTTTGTTTGGAGGACGGGCTGTTTACAGCGTTGTGGTTCGAACAAAATTCGTCAGTGAAGCACTATTTCCGGAAGTGTTTGAACGATATCAGTTGTGAGTCGTGTGTAAACCGTTTTTCATTCATAAACAGGGGGTTTGGCGGCTGGATGGAATCACTTTTAGGTCATTGTCTGGAGGACGGCAGGGAAGGGCGTAAGGATTTCGTCCAAGGTTAGAGGTGAACCAACCTTGGACGTGAACCAACCAATTCCTCTCTGAGGAATTTCGCTGGAACTCCAGGGACGGTTGCCAGTTAGATATAAATAGTATTTAAATAGTAATGACAGTTGAAAGCTTGGTATGATTGTCTTTATATATTCTTGTGATGAGACCACATTAGCATAGGAGAAACAATTACAAATAGATTGTGTTTAGCTTGTTTTGGGAATTTACTTATGGGAATATGGGTTTAATTTATTTAATTTAATTCAATTCTTATTAATGGTGATTTATTGTGTATTTCTTTAGAACATAGTGGACTGTATACTTTGATTTCACAGAAATAAACTCTTCACAAGCTTGAGGGGTTATATATTTAAATTTAATTAAATAAATTGAATAAAACTCAATTATTTCAACTTGAGAATAAATAAATTTAACTATTACTTAGGACTGGTGCTTATCTGTTTGTGCCGCTGAAGCTCTCATTGTTACATTGTAAAAAATGTAAACAACATCTACTTAGCAGATAGTACAAGTAACATTTTATTTTTAGTTATGAGGGACACTTACCCATTCTGGGGTTGATTGTCCGGCCTTACAACCACATCAACACAATTTAGAAAGCTAATGACCATTAATTCTTAACGTGATAGAAGCTGAAATAAGGTACGTCTCAATAATTTGGCGAGGTCGAAGTGGAGATTAGCTGGAGGATATCTCGAAATTCACGAGAATTCGCAGCACTCAACAGCGTGTGGCTCGCGGGGAGGCATACCGTAATTTCGTCTTTCGTCTGCCTGGGCAGGGACCATTCGTGCTTGCATAACATTTTTTTTATTCCCGGAAGGAGAGTTATTTAAATTGGATTTCTTTTGAGTAAGCTTATTAATAATTATTTGTATTATTTTATAGCGGATTCGGTCCTCAGACTGAACCTTTAAAATTTGTAATGCAAGATATATGAGCTACGACGCATTAAATTGCTGACGTGGCAGCTCGTTTTTTCTCGTGGCAATGAGGGAATTTATTAGTCTCCTTTTCAGGATAAATTTTTACTTCAAATTAATTTCAGTAGTTTTATACAGCAATATAAATTATAATTTCTTGCTATATACTTAATTATAACATTACTAAACATTTAGTTAATTAACTAAATGTTTAATAAATAGGTGGGAATATTTTCACACAGCTTGAGAACCCGATTCTAATGATACCACACCAGCCAGAAAAATCAGCTCGGCCTCCAAACAAAGACCCAAAAGTGATTCCATGCACCCTCCAAATCCCGTTTATGAACGAAAAACCGTTCATATCATCAACCCGTCTTCGACTCGAGTCCATTACATCCAGCGGTCGACCCCACAGACACAAACATAATTTTTTATATACTGTTCATTCAAAACGGAAATTTTCTAAAATATAAATTAATGTTATAATATATTAGCATATTGTGCTTACATAGGCACCGGTTAGGTTAAGTTAGGTGTTTAGGTTCTGTTGGCGATTATTTGTATTTGTAGTATATGGATGAAGCAGGTACAGCGTCGTGGTTCGAACAAAATTCGTCAGTGAAGCACTTGTTCCGAAGTGTTTGAACGAAATCAGTTGTGAGTCGTGTGTAAACCGTTTTTCATTCATAAACCGGGGGTTTAGCAGGTGTATGAAATCACTTTGGGGTCTTTGTTTGGAGAAGGGGCTGTTACACACGACTCACAACTGATTAACGTTCGAACACTTCTGGAACAAGTGCTTCACTGACTAATTTTGTTCGAACCACAACACTGTTAATGCTTCACCCACGTACTACAAATACAAATAATCGCCTAAACAGAACCTAAACACCTAACCAAACCTATGCCAATATATGTACAATATGCTAATGTATTATAATAATAATTTATATTTGAGAAAATTCCCGTTTTGAATGAACAGCATGTAAAAATTGATGAATGCGTTTGTGGGGTCAACCTCTAAAAGAAATGGTCTTGAGTCGAGGGCATGTTGAGAAAAATAAAGCAAATTTGTCATAACATTACTGGGGCACTTTGAAGTCACTCAACGTGATGTATCAACGAGAAAATGCACTCTGTGGTTACATTGTGCATTTGAAGAGAAGCGTTGGAGGTAGAACGCCTGGACCACAACCAGAGTGCGTGAGAGTAATGTATGAAACCCTGATTGGGCTTCAGTGGAAGCCTCAGAAACCCTAGAGGATTCAGTTAAATTCCAGGTTGCATTGCTTTTAACCATGTCGTATGTTATGGTCTAGTGTGTGGGCTTGGGAGTACTAAGTGTGCAGGTTCAAATCCTACTGATTTTATCAGAATTAGAAGCTCTTTTTTTTCTCCAATGAGCTGTCTATGTCCCTGATGTTCAAAGTTGATTTTTCTTAACGGATAATCTTTTATAGAGTGTTCCTGCCAATGTGCATAAATATTTGCTAACCATTTGTAGCATTGATTAAGAAGTGAAAGCGGTAGAAGTTAATTTGTAGCATTAACATATTTAGAGTGCATGTGACTTAAAATGTAGTTTAGTCTGCATTGATATATATTTCTACTTTGTGAGATATATTTGTTATTAAATTTTTTGTGTGTACAATAATCATACAGTGGTGTAGCCTTTCAGAAAATAAAACAGCTGGGAAGAGATAATGTGTTAATTTCTGTTGTACGAGGACCAATGTGATCTATTATGGTATGCCAGGAAGACGCGACTAATTTCTACTGTTACGTGTGAATCACTAACAATAGAACGTATTAAGATTACTTTCAGTATATATTTGTTAAATTTATATTAAGTATTTTGCTCTTGCTTTGGTGCTCCTGGGAAAATGTATCAGAAGGTGTCTTGCTTAACCTAGCCTGAGACTCTAAGTGATGTATAAATTGTAAGAAAGCTACTGTAGGATTTGTGTGGAGGACGACAACCGCACGAGGGATCACAGCCTACAGGTGTGAGCAACCAAGCTCATATACACATTGCATACACCTGACACAATGGAGGGTTGGTCAGATATTCCCACATCCAGACCGAGGCTGCGGTCCACACATTGAGTGACAGGTACAGTAGAAGAAAGTTGAAATGACCAAGTGTATACACCATATACTAAATATGCATTGCATCCTAACTTTATTAATAAATTAAATTATTAAGTTTTGAATGTGTTTATTCAGATAACCAAATAATTCTTAAAACAAATGACAAAGTATATGTTTAATGTATCTGATATAAATGGATTTTATATTTGTTCATATATAATCCAGACAACACAATCACACTCTAATGTTTTATTTATATCTTTTAGTGAGATGTCAAAATATGCAGCTGTTTGTTAATGAGTGAGCGGGAATGTCTGGTAGCCGGCAGGCAGTAGTGTGAGTGTTGCGTATATGTGTCATTCTCCAGGGCAGCCAACCCTATGGATAAGTAATCTCGGTGTATGAATAGTTTAATTGGTATACACTTTTGTTATTACTTGAATGAGCATCTGTTGTGTAAGTTCAAGCACATTAAGTACTAGAAGTAGTTAAGTTTAGTGTACTATGAGAGGGCATTAATTAAGTTGGTGCAGCAGATGAGTAAATCCACAAGGGCCGTGACGAGGATTCGAACCTGCGTCCGAGAGCATCCCAGGCGCTGCCTTAATCGACTGGGCTACGCCATTGTATAAGAATTTCAACCAGAAATTCTACTGAATTTTCTTGGATCCTTCAGCCTCTTCGAGAGACAAACCAGGATTTTACACAATTCCCCCATGCACTCGAGCTATGTCAATAGGCCCTTCTACCTCTTCGCCATTACTTCATTACATTTACTTGGATCCAAGTAAATTCAGTAGAATTTCTGGTTGCAATTCTTATACCATGTCATAGTTCAGTCGATTAAGGCAGTGCCTGAGATGCTCTCGGACGCAGGTTCGAATCCTCGTCACGGCGGGTCGGTCGGCCGAGCGGACAGCACGCTGGATTTGTGATCCTGTGGTCCCGGGGTCGATCCTGGGCGCCGGCGAGAAACAATGGGCAGAGTTTCTTTCACCGTATGCCCCTGTTACCTAGCAGTAAAATAGGTACTCGGGTGTTAGTCAGCTGTCACGGGCTGCTTCCTGGGGGTGGAGGCCTGGTCGAGGACCGGACCGCGGGGACACTAAAAGCCCCGAAATCTTCTCAAGATAACCTCAAGATAACGGCCCTTGTGGATTTGTTAATTTTATGCATCACGCTATTGGGATTTCTGTGTGTAATTGGTGAAGCACATTTGTCATTGATATAGTTTACTTCTGGGCTGCTTTGATCCTCCTTCACTGGTCTGAAGAAACTAGCAGAGGGAGGTCTAATTTATTTCATCTCTGAGGAGCCACTAGTTTTACAATACTTGTAATTTATTGTAGTGTGTAAGGTCAGAATTTGTGATTATTTTTTATTATTATCAGTGAATTTCACATTTCGGGAGGGGTTAGGTGGCTTTATAAATGTCACTCCATAAGGAGACTTTGACCTCGCCAAGCCAAGGACTTTAGTTTTCTCAGTAAATATTGTATTCGACGGTCGGCTGCCAGAGGGTGCAGACGTACCCACGTATTGGTGCTCTGTTGACGAGCGAGACGTGAAGTCGGTGATTGTTCCGTGCCCTGTGTGGTACCCTTCTGGTGCCAGGTACAGTTGCTCAAGGATGGGGTCGTCATTGTCTTCTCTTCAGCAGACTTCTTCGGCTGGACTAGAGTCCAGGTCTCTGCTGGCTATTGCAAGGGGATGTTTGCTGGCACCAGGACGAATCCCTGATGCGGAATATACCGTCTTCGATATCCCTGATGAGGTTTGCACTCTGTTCTCTATTCAGGCCAGCCTTGCACATGTTATAGGTGTGAACTGCTGGGTCATCTGGCAGAGGTGTGCTCCATTGGGGCTCCTGACCAAGTCAATATCGTCTGGGAAGGTGATTCTCCGCCTCTCAAGACTCCGGAAGCTCCAGGGAGAGCATCGGCTGGTGGTGTTGTCCTGCCTCCCAGTCTCCTGGAAGGTGGACCTCCGGATGCGTGCGAGGAATCGGTAGAGCGCCCTGTGATACCGGGTGTCGCTGGACCGCTGGTGTGTATAGTTGAGGATAAGCCTGTCGGTCTGTGTATACAGTCAAATGTGCCGGTAGAGATTCACAGTGAGCCTATTGTTGTGGTGGTGGAGGAGGTTCCCCTGGAGGTGTTCCCTTCTGCTTTGGTGAGTGGGTCTGGTGAGATTGCTCCGCCTGTGGAGCCTCTAGGGGTGAGGGCTTTCCCCGCGTCTCCGGCTGCCTCTCCAATGGAGGGTGTGGGTCCCCCTCGTCACATTCATGCAGCGTCGCGTCTGTCTTCGCTGGTGCCTGAGCAGAAGCGGAGGAGGAAAGCTGGCCGGATGCGTTCCACTGAGTGTGAGGATACTCTGGCGCATATGGAGGATGAGCAGGGTGTTGTGGTGGAGGCTGTAGATTTAGCGGGGCAGGGACCGGGTGAGATTGCTCCTTCGCTGGCACCGGCCTGTGGGCCCCCTTGTGAGGTGAGTCGAGGTAGGGTGTTGTTGAGACGGGTGACGGTGGATCCGATGCCCGTGATTTGCGGTTGGTGTTGCTGAGGGGATCTCTCAGCCCTTCTCTAGGGGATTCTTCTAATTTAACTCTTGCTTCATTCCTTCAGTCCCATCCCAAAAACCTTCTGTCCCAGTACTATATAGTCAAAATGGCTTGGCGCTTAGTTTGTTGACTTAGTTTGTTGAGAGCTTTTATGTGTTTAATTTGTATTTGTGTATTCTGTATTTACCTGTTGTGAAACACAGTTCTGTATTTCTGGTTCTACCTTTACAGTGCCTTAACAGTGTTTTTATGGTATAGTTCTGTTCCCTTGTATAGCAGCATTTGCGCGGGGCCCTGGTTCGTGTACTTGTATTTTCATGGTGCGCTTGTATTTAAGTATTGGTTTGGTGTATTTGTTTTGTATTGGAATAGTGCTATGTTGCTGGTGTTGTATCCTGTGGTGTTCCACAATGGTATGGTGCTTCGGTATCTTGTCTTTTATTTGTATTTATATGCCATTTTAAAATAAAGAAAAAAAAAGTAAAAATTATATTGAATTTGATACCCCTTTTTGGACTTAGGCTTTGATTGAGTCACAGTGACTTTAAGTTTGTTAATTCTAGTGCCTAAGTTGGCCAGTCCTAGATAGTTTGACTTTGTTGAGTCTCGCGAGACTTTTATATTGAGTCCAGAATGATTTTAAACCTTTAAAAAGTTCACATTGAGTCCAGCTGATAACGATTTTAACTTAGAAGCATCTGGCATTGTTGTGCGTTTTTTTAAGGAGTTGAAGGTTTCTGAAACCTTTCAGCCGAATTGGATCCTTACCTTAAAAATTGCTCGTTAAACCTTACCCAACTAATTTTCTCTGGAACACAATCGGTTTACAACCAGGTTTGTAATTACTACTGGGTGAACAGGTGAATATAATTAAGGATTGGTTTCCAGTTAATTCTCCTTCAACACGACTAGAATCCACAGGCAATCGTTGAAAGTGCGTGGCAAGTGTGCTCCCACTACGCTATGTAATATAATACCTTTTCTGGATAAATAATTTATGATCGAATGGCATAATTTTGTAATAAAAACACCACCGATCCACCTAAAAGCAGAAGCTTTTTATTTTCAGGCATTTTCTTATTACGCACAAATCAAATATATTTACCCTACTATTATCAACACTAATGCGAGAGAATACAGCTTGAGATGAGTGAAGTGTATAATGGATTGACAAGTCTACGGGGTAGAGTATAACGACTAACCAGCAGGGACAGAAGAGATACCTCTAAGTACAAACATAATATTTTTTCGTAATTACTTGAACAAAGATGACTTGCTGACATGACATCTAAATCCTGTCGAAGTCAGACCTGGTGAATGAGCCGCTGCTTTATGAGTGAGGCTGACCCCTGTAGTTCCTCATAACATACAACTGATACAGTTGTGAACAATGTTTCAAGAAAGTTTTTCTATTTACTTATGTATTAAAGAGAATTAGGCAAAAGATAAGCAATTCTCATTTCGAGCCACGTTACTTTAATGTATGTTATAGTTATAAACATATGCTGTATGCTGAATCGTTACCCCTAAGCTAAGCAAAACTGAAAGTATATGTTGAAAACATATATAATATTATATACCTGAACTTTTCTGAAAATATTGGTCAATTAAACAGGCAATCAGATTTGGCGTGATAGAGAGAAATGTTGTTAAAATATTACTTTGAGTTTTGTAAATTAAAGAATTTTGCAGGGAAAGAAAGTAAAGAATACTGATTCGCATTTTATGCATAGAACCTTATATTTTATAGATCGTTTTTCATTTACCCATTACCTTTTTACTTAGCATAGGCTGAGTTAGCCAAAGTTAAATATGACTGTAATTGTGGAAAGATGCTTCGTAAAACATGAATATAATATGATAAATATTATATGAATAACCAATATTATAGTTTTGTGTGAGATAAGATGTGAATGAACCATACAAAGAATTCCAAATGAATTCAAGCAACAACAAACCATTATACGCAAGCTAGGCTGCTTGTTTATGGTGGTACAGATTATTTTCAACTTTTCTCAGTGAAAATTTAAATACTCGGACCTTCTTAAATGTGACCTGACATAACTCGAGCGCCTCTAAGCTCTCTTTATTTTCTTTCGCTTATAATACTAATTCACTGTGTCGGGGGACAGGCAGCCAGAGTATATTCATACACGTTAGTTTTATACTGTAATATCCCCCCCCTCCCAAGGTCGAATTACTGACCTTACCCAAGATGCATCCCAACAACAAGCTGACTTACTCCTGAGTACCTACTTACTGCTAGGTGAACAGGTACATTAGGTTAATGGAAACGCGGCCATCCATTTATGTTCCGACTGGGATTCAAACCTGAACTACCTGGACCCCCTTTTCTCACATATTTCTCTTCACCTTTAGCCCTCCTGGAGTTTTGTTCCTATTATTCCTTTGGTTTCTCTACCTTCTCGCTTTTTGCCTTTGTATGGTATACTTGAACTTCTATGATATACGTCCACCTTCTCCCCTTTCACCTTACATTTTTACCTTATATATTGACTTTCTCCGGCACTCATTCTTTACACTGGATAATGGTCCAGGACGGACCAAAATCTCGTCACCTCCTTATAGAAAGGAGCGGCGGCACTATATTTCACAGGCGTGTTGCAAGTTCACATTTTCATTTATTTATCTGTCTTGTGTCATTTTTGTGTTGTTATTAAATGTTTGCATACTCTTTGACTCTGGTGTTTCCTGTCCCCCATTCTTTACTTGCCGATCACTTGCCTAATTCAGTGAGCTGAGTATACACAGCCAGGGACCAAAGAGCCAAAGCTCAACCCCTGCAAGCACAGCTAGGTGAGTACAACTAGGTGAGTATACATTTACTTTGTGCTGAAACATAACCACTGTGAGAGAAATGGCTTATTTTACCAGCCAGTCTTCCTAAGGTTTCCCAACGTCCAGAAACTGTAGTACTAAAGTCGCCTTTCCAAATACTACCAGAGGATCCAAAACCGAAAACGGAACAGTATGTCATTTTCGCATTTTCTAGTACGACCATTTTTGGCCGTAGGTAAAGTATACGTCAAAATGCGGCGTTCTATTAGAAGGGAAGGTTGATTTTACAGTGTAGGGAGAGTACATCACTGAGACTTCTTGAAGTATGTAGCCTACCCCAACAGGTATTTGGAGGCTGAAAGGGCGCTTCCCAAATTGGCGACCTTGTTTGTGGAGAACCTTTGTGACGGCTTGGCACGGGAGTTTATGTATGCCGAGAGCCCAGACTACATGTGATCAGGCAGCTTTCAGGGCAGCTGTGGGCGCGTGAAGCTCGCAATCTATGGTAAGAAGAAGCCACAGTAAAGATTCCTGGTCTTATGCCACTAATCACAAGGGAGCGAGACATGGTGAATGATCCCTATGTGCTTGAGTCTGGGATCTTTTGAGTGACAGTGGCTCCACTTAGGGGATACGCACATCAGTGTTTAATATTGGGTCACATTATTATGATTTGCTTTGGCCATCGATGCGCAGTTTAGACATACATATGTAAGAATTGATGTGGATATAAATAGAAGATACCTCGGGCCAATGGCCTTTCTGAAGCTCTTAAATTCCAATAATTTCATTTATATATTCTTTCAAGACTGAATCAATTTAACTTCTTTCAATGGGCTTCGTTTGAAATATTTATGTCGTACTTGTAGGATATCTGGAGCTTGACTCATGTATTTAATTATTTGATTATTGTATTTAAATAAATCGAAGGACCACCCACTTTTGAGAAAAGAGGGAAAACGAATAATAGTGATTATTAGATTGACACTAGAGAACTAATGTCTATGGATATTAATTAAAAGAATAATCACTTGAAAATAATGAATAGACTGTATTATTAATTAATTAAAGTAAAGTAATTGTGAGGATTAATAATGGAGATTCGATGAGGTTCTGGTTCTTTCATGGGAGTAGTGATACTGGTCACTATGACTTGTGGTTTCTGTTTGGGCCACTGACCACTAACAAGCCATGAAGGTCCATTAAACCACAACGAAGACTTGATTAGCTGTTTTAATGTTAAACCTCGAGATAAGTAATCTGCAGGATTGTCCTTAGTGGGGACATGTCTGAATTTATATCCAGCAGATAATTCATGAATTTCCCTAACGCGATTACTAGCGTAGGGAGTTTTGTTGTTATTTCTTACCCATTGTAAGACTGCCTCATTGTCTGACCACACTACGATTTCACCAAAGTGGATATTATTGAGTGTCTTGGTCAGGCAATGAGCCAATCTCACTCCCACCAGTAATGCAGTTAACTCCATTTGAGGTAAAGATCTCTTCTTGATTGGAACAACTCTTGCTTTAGATGTGAGTAAAATTGATTGTGCACTATTGACTAAGTAGGCTGCAGCGCCATACGCTTTGCCAGAGGCATCACAAAAAACGTGCAAATTTTTGGGTAAGTTTTGTCCTGAAGCATTACGAGAAAATTTCAAAACACCTAATTGATTGAAATCCGTTGAGTATCTGCCATTTATCTTGCAACTCAATTGGCAACGGATCATCCCATCCCATATGTTTCTGCCAGCATTCCTGCATTAGGAGTTTGCCCCTTATTAATATAGGACTAAGTAAGCCTAAAGGGTCAAACGGTTGACTGACATACGAGAGTAATTTTCTCATGGTAAGGATTGAATCATTGGTTTGTACTGACTTGACATTCATCTCGTCAGTACTTGTGTTCCATTTCATGCCCAGAACCTTAAATTGATAAGCACCTGATAACCCGGAAATTCTTTCTCAATTATCTGGTTTAATGATTTATTGTTTGAGGCCCATGATTGTAGTGGCATATTGGCTCCTAATAACTCATGGTTAGCCTCATGGTAAATTTCTACCTATTTGGATTTGTCATTTGTAGTTCCCTGGAAATTATCGACATACAAGTTGTCACTGATCTCTGTTTTATAAGGGCTATTTGACTTCCTCAAATGTGTATCTAATGTGGCTTGAAGTAGAAACGGGGAGGAAGTCGCTCCGAATAGCACAGAGGCAAACCGGTAGGTTATGACGTCACTATCAGGATCCAGTGGGTCCTTAATCCAGAGAAATTTGGTGTAATTACGATCCTCTTCTTGCAAGCCTACTCTAAGGAAAGCTTTACTGATATCAGCAGTATAAGCAAAAATACCAGTGCAGAATCGTAATAGTACATCATGTAGCCTTTGTGTTAGGCTAGGTCCTGGTTGGAGACATTCATTCAAGGACACGCTGTTTGGCCTCACTTTGGCACTACAGTTAAAGACAATACGTATTGGCGTTTCAATGAATCTTTCACTACAGCGTGGTGGGGTAAATAGTGACCTATTTTTCGGTCATCATTATCAACAACTTCAATAAATTTACTATTGAGTTGTTGTTGAATTAATTGATGATACATGTTCAATTTGTCTGGCTGTTTCTTCAGCCGTATTAATTGAGACTGTAATTGAGAGGCTGCCATGAAATAATTAACTGGAAGTTGTGGATGATTTAACTTCCATGGTAGTCTCATCCAGTATTGTTTGTCCTTATAGACAACTGTGTCCAGATATTGCTGGTAAGTAAACTTATCATCAGGGCTTGGTTGTTCAGGGACAATACCTTAAGTGTCTAAATCCCACAGACGATGTACAGGTGGATCAGACTCATTATCTTCAGATATTTCTCTTAAATGTAGGGGTGACTGTTCCAAGCCTAGTCACACCACTATTGTATTGTTAGATTGTTGGTTGGTTGACGCTGTTCTTTGTTGGAAAAGCACCGGTCCAGTAAGCAATTTGCCTCCAGCAGATGACAACAAAGTCATTCCATGTTGTCTGGTGCATCCCGTTATAAATTTATAATTATAGTCAGCGCCTATAAGTATACCAACATCAGTGAGGCAGTCAGAATATATTTTGTAATCTGCTAGCCTCATGCGGTTTCGTTTAAGATACCTCGCAGTGCGAGCTAGTCCTGTGACCTGCAGGTCTGAAGGAAGTTTATCTATTACTACCGCTTGTATTGGACTAGTGGAAGATCCAAGTCTCAATAACACCTTGACTACTTGGTATTCACGAGGTCCACTATTAGTCAGGAACCCAGAAATATTCAGTCTCACACTTTTGGCAGGTTTTAATTTTAACTGCTCGACTAATTGTTGTGTGATGAAGGTTTTCTGTGATCCTTCATCAAAGAGGCATCTAGTGTTAACTCTAGACTTCCTGTCAATTAGTTTGAGTTGAGCTGTAGGCAGAGTGGTATTATTGCCTGACTCAGTAGCAATTCCATTTATTTCTTGATGTAACTTGCAATATTGTGCTGTGATAGAATTCATAGAATTCTCCCCAGGTATCATAGATTGTGTAGAAGTTTTTCTACATAAGGCATAATGATGTACACCTTTGTTGCATCTACTGCACAACCGTAGCTGCACTACACATTTACTGGGATCATGAGAACCCATGCACTTGATGCTTCTGTGTAATTCTTGTAACCGTTTAATCCTGGTATTAAAGTTATGATAAACAGTGCATTTGTAGGTGACGTGTTCTTGATCACAGAACAGACACCTTCTCTCTCTGGCTGAGTTTGTCCTTTTAGTAGACATAACAGTTGTAACGTCAGAGAATAAATAAAAGAGATACAGAATAAATACCTACACTACCACTCCTTTTTCCAGTTTTTAGGTTTTTCCAGTCTTAGGTTTGAATTTATTGGACTTATTCAAAGTCGATTTGGGTTTAACTGAGTTGCCAATGTTAGGTGGTTTAGACTCAGGTTTAATCTTATCATGAGTCTTCAACCTGTTAACCGTTATTCTCAGTCCCTCGAATATTTGCTCGAGAGTGAGAAACTCGGTTTTATAGTGTGAGCAGATTTCTGCTAAGATATTTCGAGGTAATTTCCTCTGTAAAAGTAACTTGATTGACCATTCTGAGGCTGGTACATCAACTTTAGTACCTAAGGCCTTCACTAGAGACTCTACTTCAAGCCTGAAGCTTTGAAGTGAGTCTGGTCTGTTACTTGGTGCACTCAGATCTAGCAACTGGTAATAAAGGTTAGCTATACTCAACTCCTTGTTGCAATAGTTCAACTTTAGCAGTTTTATAGCTTCCTCATAAATACTCTCAGTGAGAGCTAGGTTATTTATGACCTTTTTAGCCTCCCCTTTGAGAAGACTAATCAAGTATGAGAATTTAGAAATTCTGTCAAGAGAAGATTTCTTATGTATATGAACTTCAAATGAAGTCCAAAATGTGTCCCAATTTTCTTCATCCAGCCCTGCAAATGTAGGTAAGTCTGAAGTAGGTAGACGAACCTCAGGTAATTGATTATTGGACTGAGACACAGCATTATTTGCATTAGATTTAGATTGTGTTACTATATTAGATAGTTTGTCGTTTATCTT
Source organism: Procambarus clarkii (assembly GCF_040958095.1). Taxonomy (NCBI): domain Eukaryota; kingdom Metazoa; phylum Arthropoda; class Malacostraca; order Decapoda; family Cambaridae; genus Procambarus; species Procambarus clarkii. The sequence continues at coordinate 8,112,528 of NC_091222.1, forward strand.
GAGTCTAATCTTCATACGTGAAATATCTGCTAGAATTTCATACGTGAAATATCTGCTAGAATTTGATCTATTTCATCAGGATCAGTTTCAGTTGCATTCAGTAGGTCGAGATAAGACTGGCTTGTAGATCTAACTTGATCAAATTTTAGATCAGCCACTCTTACTGATGTTTCTAGTCGATAGCAATCAATGGGAGTTGCTTTAGACAAGGTATCAGACTTATTTATTAGTCTAGTTAAATGACCTTTAAGGCCAATATAGGTTCTCCTTAACTGTTTAGGAGTAGCCATGGTGGCTTTAAGTCCAAATTTCATAGGACTTGAATACATATTACTAATGAAGCTTGGGTACTTGCTTATTAGTTGACAAGTAATATTGAGTATAGCCTAAATTAATCTGGCTAAATTACACTCTACCTCACTCGAGGTTAAATGTACCTACCTAATAATACGTAGCTAATGATTTTGAGCAGTGCTTGAACTTCACCATTAACTTTCTTCCGGCTAGCTCATCTTTATCACCATTAGATGTAATGGTGATCATTCAGCAGCACTCAAAATGCATACACACAAATAATGAGTACACAAATAATTAATATGGATATACTCCAATCAGAGTTACTATAAAGTTGAATCCCACCCTCAATAGGGTCAGGACAAGAATGAATAATGAATGTACTACTAACTAGCTGAAGACTAGTTGTAAGAATTTCTACCTAAGAAACTACAAATTTATTTAGTCTGCATTTGTGCCAAATTCAGCACAATCACAGCCTAAATTCCTATCTAATACTGGTTTGGTTGGCATAGATTAATTTGTGGTGCAATAATGTGAATATATAGTTGTGCTGTGTTTTTGGGTTTTTTAGATTTTATAGTTTATCTAAATGTGCACTTGCACACACAGGTGAAAATACAATTATGTACAATTAATTTGGTTTGCCAGCCACAACCTTTTATGGTGGCTGATTGTGTTGATCAACTTGTCAACTACATGTGACCTAGACTCACCTGACAGTTGTACACCATCTCTTGCCAGGTTTTGCCTGTATGGTCTGGCTGTAAATTGAATGTAAGTGGCATCCAATCGTACTCTATTCCTCAGCTTAAAGTTTATATATTTGGCAGCTCTTTGGTAATATTCTGGACTCACTCCCCAACGACTATTATTGCTCAGTTGGCGAGGTTCCACCAATGTGAACACTACTGAACTGCTAACAAGTTTAAAGGAGGAAATTATTGTTTTAAGGTGATTAATTACCTCAGCTGGGTGTCGAGTAAGATGGATGTCATTACCACCTAAATAAATAATAGTTAGATGGTGAGGCCACTCTAACGCAGGTGTTAATGTGGAATTATTATAGAAGTTATGAGCTGTTGCTTCTGGTGACCTGAAGATTCTTACCTCAGTATGAGGTATAGGTCTGAGTGTTGTGGGCAATTGACTGTGTCCCACGAGTGCTACTTTATACATGAGGTATAAGCAGCAAATAAATTGGTGTGAATTAGGCTAACCTATGTGGTACACTGCCGGTAGCCACAATTAATAAAATGTGGTTAGTCTAGACTACTTCACACTATGATTAGTTATGACTAATTAGTAATGTTAATTGATATGTATCTGGTTCGAAGGACCATAATGTAGGATATCTGGGGCTTGACTCATGTATTTAATTATTGTATTTAAATAAATCGAAGGACCACCCACTTTTGAGAAAAGAGGGAAAACGAATAATAGTAATTATTAGATTGACACTAGAGAACCAGTGTCTATGGATATTAATTAAAAGAATAATCACTTGAAAATAATGAATAGACTGTATTATTAATTAATTAAAGTCAAAACCTCAAATATCAACATTGGGGGGGGGAGGTATTTCTAGAAGTTCATATATATCTAAAAACCAGTGTGGTTCGTCACTAGTTCATTGTTGAGTTAGTAACATAGTAAATCTAAACTAAGATAGATTCAAAGATATGATAACTCAAATTATGAATATTAAAGATTATGAATTATTGAGCAACAGTAAGAGCAAACATATTAATTACCAAATCATTATTTCTGGCAATAAATTATTCACTGTAAAGATCCTATATGAATTATATGGAAATCAATAATAATCTTAGATAAATTTGTACGAAATAAATGTCTTATCTGTAAGATGAATTCTGTAACGCCATTTCGTCATTCGTCCTCGTGGTCACAGGATCCCAATAAAGAAAGAACCCGAGGTGAATATCATGAATGAAGAGAAACAACTTGTCGACTCCTCGTATACATGCTGAAATCAGAGAAATTTAAGTAGCATTTGATTAGGCTACGAATTATTTCAAATATTCATGAAAACTGAGAAAATGTGGAAAATCAACTAACGTTGTGTATTAGGTATCCATGCGGTATAACAACAGACTACCACAAATATACAATCTAGAATGATGCATCAAACAAGAATGGTATACTTAACATGAGTGTATCAAATACTAAGGTCTGCCAAACTCGCGTCAGCCAGTCCCAGGCGTCCACTGCTGCGTATGTGTAATTACGGGTCGTGGCTTCAATTGTTGATGCGTTATTAACTGACAGGGCACTATAGAACACGTGAATAGGTAATTGTTGACTATTAAACGGGTATCAACATAATTCTTGTCGATAAAAACTCCCCAGTCACTACCACGTGTCTCGCCATTCTTCTCACCAGGGATGCCTCGTGTACAATGGCGTCTCCGCCTGCCTTCCCTCAACCCGTCTCTCGCATTCACCACAGAAATTATTAATCACGGATAATTCTTTTCCACGTATTTATAGATGTAATTCGTTAATGAGAACTGGGTTGCAGTTATAGGGACTTAAATATTATCATATTCTCGTTTAATGGTGTTAAACGAGAAATGGAGAAGATTTTTATTCTCTCCATAGCATTCGTACGTAACAGATAAAACTGCTATTTGATAATAATTTCAGTTAATAACTCTCGGTTTCAGATTATCGGGAGTCATATTATCCGTAGGTAATTATTATGTGGAATACTGATAATTTTAGAGAACCACATTCAATTTTCTAACACGTTGGTAATAAACGTGTCTAACTAGACATTATCTGACAATTTTGCTACTCGATTTCATGAGAATTCTAGCACTAATACGCAGATGAAATGGTTAATTTTTGTTTACACTACCGTTAGTGAAATTAATAACTACTGTAGTTAGTATATAATGATGATGATGTATTATAATACAATAGTAGTTTATTAATGTAGAAAATTTCCAACAGTACTATCACTTATTTAGGTGGACTATGAACCTTTTCATTTAATTCCTATATTTATATTTGTTTTACCAGGATGTTCCTGCGTTGCCCTAAGCATAGGGTACGGGGCCTCGTAGCCTGGTGGATAGCGCGCAGGACTCGTAATTCTGCGGCGCGGGTTCGATTCCCGCACGAGGCAGAAACAAATGGGCCAAGTTTCTTTCACCCTATGCCCCTGTTACCTAGCAGTAAATAGGTACCTGGGAGTTAGTCAGCTGTCACGGGCTGCTTCCTGGGGGTGGAGGCCTGGTCGAGGACCGGGCCGCGGGGACACTAAAGCCCCGAAATCATCTCAAGATCTCAAGATAGGGGCACGCAAGGTACTCACCTAGATGTGTTTGCAGGGGGTTGAGCTCTGGCTCTTTGGTCCCGCCTCTCAACAGATTCCTGAGCCTACTGGGCTGTCATATCTACATTTGAAACTGTGTAGGGAGTCAGCCTCTACCACATCACTTCCTAGTGCATTCCATTTACTAACTACTCTGATACTGAAAAAGTTGTTTCTAATGTCTCTGTGGCTCATTTGGGTACTCAGCTTCCACCTGTGACCCCTTGTGCGTGTGCCACCCGTGTTAAATAATCCATCCCTGTCCACCCTGTCAATTCTCCTGAGAATTTTGTATGTGGTGATCATGTCTCCCCTAGCTCTTCTGTCTTCCAGCGACGTGAGGTGCAGTTCACGTAGTCTGTCCTCATATCTCATGCCTCTTTGTTTTGAGACTAACCTAGTGGCATACCTCAGAACTTTTTCCAGCTTCGTCTTGTGCTTGACTAGGTACGGACTCCATGCTAGGGCTGCATACTCCAGGATTGGCCTTACATATGTGGTATACAAGGTTCTGAAGGATTCCTTACACAGGTTTCTGAAAGCAGTTCTGATGTAAGCCAGCCTCGCATAGGCCACTGATGTTATTCTTTTGATGTGGGCTTCAGGAGACAGGTTTGGCGTGATATCAACTCCCAGATCTTTCTCTCTGTCCGTTTCGTGAAGGACTTCATCTCCCATTCGGTATCCAGTGACTGGCCTCCTAGATCCTCCTAGTTTCATTACCTTACATTTACTTGGGTTGAACTTTAGGTAGTACACTGTCAAAGTTGACAGCATCCTTTACCAAGTACGACGACCACAACTGCCTTCAACAACCCAGCTGCTAGCATGTCCTAATGATATATACAAAGTAAGAATGACTTCCTCACTTCGAACCTTGAAAGATCTCTCCATGAAACCTTACATTCAATTATATATATTTGCAGCCCATGTTTATGCTTACTTGACCTCAGTTGATGAGAGGCTGTCACCCCCAGGTCTCTTCTGTCTGTCTTGGTCATCACGACTGTCTTGGTCATCACGACTGTCTTGGTCATCACGACTGTCTTGGTCATCACGACTGTCTTGGTCATCATCACTGTCTTGGTCATCATGACTGTCTTGGTCATCACGACTTTCTTGGTCATCATGACTGTCTTGGTCATCATGACTGTCTTGGTCATCATGACTGTCTTGGTCATCATCACTGTCTTGGTCATCATGACTGTCTTGGTCATCATGACTGTCTTGGTCATCATGACTGTCTTGGCCATCACGACTTTCTTGGTCATCATGACTGTCTTGATCATCACAGCTGTCTTGGTCATCATGACTGTCTTGGTCATCATGACTGTCTTGGTCATCATGACTGTCTTGGTCATCACGACTGTCTTGGTCATCACGACTGTCTTGGTCATCATGACTGTCTTGGTCATCACGACTGTCTTGGTCATCACGACTGTCTTGGTCATCACGACTGTCTTGGTCATCACGACAGTCTTGGTCATCACGACTGTCTTGGTCATCACGACTGTCTTGGTCATCATGACTGTCTTGATCATCATGACTGTCTTGATCATCATGACTGTCTTGATCATCACAGCTGTCTTGGTCATCACGACTGTCTTGGTCATCACGACTGTCTTGATCATCACAGCTGTCTTGGTCATCACGACTGTCTTGGTCATCACGACTGTCTTGGTCATCACGACTGTCTTGGTCATCACGATTGTATTGGTCATCATCACTGTCTTGGTCATCATGACTGTCTTGGTCATCACGACTGTCTTGGTCATCACGACTGTCTTGGTCATCACGACTGTCTTGGTCATCATCACTGTCTTGGTCATCATCACTGTCTTGGTCATCACGACTGTCTTGATCATCACAGCTGTCCTGGTCATCACGACTGTCTTGGTCATCACGACTGTCTTGGTCATCACGACTGTCTTGGTCATCACGACTGTCTTGGCCATCACGACTGTCTTGGTCATCATGACTGTCTTGATCATCACAGCTGTCTTGGTCATCATGACTGTCTTGGTCATCAAGACTGTCTTGGTCATCACGACTGTTTTGGTCTTCCAGTAGCTTTGTAGTATTTTTTCTCATTTTGCATTACCATATAAATATTTCCATTGCAAATCTTTCCATTGCAAATGGAATTTTGTACATCAAAGAGCATAAGCTATTATCGATGTATTTCACATGAATCAGGAACAAATCTGATCCCTAAACTGACCCTTTTGTCACAAAAAATGTCATGCCTGTACATTTAGAACTACAGGCTATTTGCTTCCATATAACCAATTTTCCACCCGACCTAGTACATATTTTTATCAAGCAATTTTATTATTGTAAGTGTCTTCAATTTCATTGTAAAATTGTCTTCATCTGGCTTGAGTTAACCATAATAAAAATAATTGTCAAACTCAAACGATTACAACGAAAGTTATGATGGTAACTCAAAATGTCGTACACCATAGTCTCTATTCGTAATAAAAGTGCGTTTGCCAATTTTAGTTGTCCTCATCATTGGCCGATAGTTACAAGATGTCTTGTTTCCTTTTTCAGGTATTGGAGTGGCATTTGTATCCACTCATGTGGATCTGTTCCTGTCTCAATCAAGTGACAATGGCAAAAATGTTCACCATTGTAACGATTTGATTTTTATCTTTAATAGTCTTTCTTGCATGCATTTTTCAGGATTAGTTTTTGCTTGTAAAGTTTCAGTAAGGGTAACACAATAGCTTTTACTTTTGTCTTAATATTAGTGCTGAGAGTACATCCATCTCAGAAATTGTAAGAATTCAAAGATATTTGTGTGTGTTGCTTAGGAATAGTGATTGAAAAGGGATGTTATTTGAATTTCCCACATGAAAATAACAAAACCTTATTTATACTGATGAAATCTTTACTTCTTCATAGTTATGTGGAAGATAAGGTATTAGTAAGATTGTATTAGAAAATATTGAATGGATCTAAATTATACAAACCCCTGATAATGTACAAATTACATGAATGTGTAATCTGTATTAAAGCAGATTCCGTAGTGTTCCTATTGAACATTTCCTTCAAGCTTTCTAAATAGCTCACCACAATCTTGTCTCCCATTGTTAGAAACTATTTCATCTTCTCATTTGACCAATTCTATTCAATTAGTTTACAAATTGAATAATGTTCCAGTCATTTCAGATGTCAAGTTAATCAGTTTTGAAGATTGTTCTTTGTTTACTAAGGCTCCGAGAGATGATATTTTTGATTACCTTGCTCATGAATTAATGAACCATGTATTACCTATGCCTGCTGATATTACTGTCAATCTTATTAAGCTGTGTACAAAAGAATGTAAATTAACTTTTAATAATGAGTATTATTTACAGACTAGGAATGGCAATGGGAAATCCTTTATCTCCATGACTTTCAAACTTGTACATGGAACTTTTCGAAAAGAAATTTGTTTAAAAAATTACCCCTGGAATCATCCCATGGTTTAGATAAGATGATGATATATTGTGTATATGGCCTACAAATGTAAATTCAGACGAATTTGTAGCTAAACATAATGATCAAATCACCTCTATTAAATTTACTATGGAGACTGATATAGAAAAATGTAAGCCAATTTTAGATTCACTTATAGGGCAGATTTTTCACTCAAGATTAGTGTCTAAAGAAAGTTTACAAATAATTTATCTTGTGTTCATTATTTCTCAGGGCATAGATACAATGTGAAACAATAATTTTTTTCCTCAATGTATCTAAGAGCTCTTCGAGTTGAGTTATTAGTCCAGAATTCTTAGATGAAGAGTTTAAGAATATTGATTCTATTGGTCTCAAGCTTTGTTATTCACTGGGTTTTTTGCAAGTTTTCCATAGCAAAGTCCGTCGTACATAATATAATAATATATGCAGTGAGAAAATTCGGCTAAAGAATGTATTATGTTTATCATATTTTTCTGGATACGAAAATATTGTCAGGCCTTGAAAGTTTTTTAGATACATGTTTTGTATAATTACTAAAATGCTGTTGGAAAATTATAAGTTAGAAACAGTCTTCATAGTGATAATTGTGTTATATACAAAATACCTTGTAAAGACTAATAGGTTCTAAGCTGGGCAAACATCCAAAGATTTGAAATTTAGAATTTTGCAACATAAATATTTATTTTATTTATTGATTTATATATATACAAGAAGGTACATTGGGTTTGTGAGAATACATTGGATAGTACAGTATTTACATTCTTGTAAAGCCACTAGTACGCACAGCGTTTCGGGCAGGTCCTTAATCTAGCAGATAATTTTAAGTAGGTAATTTCAATCAGAATTGATAAATGATAAAGATACATTACAAGAGAAAAATGAGATGAGAGATATAAGTAGGTATATTAAAGCACATTGTTATATTAAAGCTCTGATTGATTACATTGACAGCTTGATTAGTAATTTAAACAAGGTTAATAGACACCATAAAACAGATTGACAGCACATATAAGACAGCAATGATCAATATGCTATAAGACACGGCCAATTGTCTAATGTTTTGTTTGTTCATTTGTCAGAAAGATCTCACCAAATTGATTGGGCCATGGCTTCTTCAATAACGAATTGTAAAATTACCTTCAATAGGAACATTATTGAATCTGCTTTAATACAAATAACAAAATCATGCAATTTGAACTACTGAAAACAACTGCAACTGAAAACTCCACACCCCAGAAGGATTCGAACCCAGACTGTCGGAAGCACTATGCACCTTGGTGTACCTAGTGCCTTAACCACTAGACCATACTGACTGTATAAAAATCTTGGTAGTCATGAGACTATTTATCCAAGATCTGACAGCTCACAGTGGTCAACTTGGGCATAGAAATTTCATTGAATCACCTCACTTGGTGGGGCCACGTGAGCAACACAAATGCAAATAAGCTTGAATGGGTCCCAAGCCAATATGCAACTGAAAACTCCGCACCACAGAGGTGTTTGAACCCAAACAGCCAGGAGCACTATGCACTTTGGCGAATCTGGTACCTTACCCACTAGACCACATTGACAACAAAAATCTTGGTTGTCGTGAGACTATTTATCCAAGATCCGAGAACGTTCCTTAACAAGTGGTGGAGGGGTCAGAGTACTGGTTGTGACTGGATGACTGGGTGCTTGAACACCTGGGCCTTCTAGGTTTGAGTCTCTTGCAGGGATGGAGTCCTTTGCGTGTTTATATATATATATATATATATATATATATATATATATATATATATATATATATATATATATATATATATGCAACAATGATCACAAAAACACTGATCCAAGTATGCAGAATAACCACATGTGAAAAATAGAAAATGCTTAACGCGTTTTCGGCTAATTCGCCTTCATCAGAGCAAAGTAGAATGAAGATAAGATTGCTGATCAGACCTTTATATCCGCCTGGGCAGATCACCTGACCACCAAAAATAAGTGGAGGAAAGGAATTATAAGAAAGAAGGTAACTGCAGAAGGCCTATATTGGCCCATACGAGGCAGCTCCTATTAATATCTCCAAGTGCCATACGTGTTAAATGATTGCTATATTGTTTTGACGTGCTATATTGAGGCTTAAATAGGGATCCAACTTGTACATACCGGGGCTCACATTAAGGCTGTTGTTACAATGTTTGATCAGAGCAGACTCGATCACGTTTCGTTCAACAAAATCCATACTTTTAACAATACATTTTGCCCCTGTGAAGTCGGTAGAATGATTGCATAAACTGGAATGTAAATACAATGCACTGGATTGCTGGGCTGTACGAATAGCATATGAATGCTGTTTTAAACGCGAGGAAAGAGATTACCTGTCTGGCAGATGTAAACACATGCACACTGTTACGGCCCCTACTGGGACGCAACCGGGTTCTTCTCTGATGGTAGTAGAGTTTTGGAATCCGGCCCCAAGTTAGTAGAGTCTTTCAAGGGGTGTGTTCCGTAATGCAAGTAAAACTAAAGGGGGAGGGATACAAATATTCCAATTTATATATATATTTCCATCACCATAATTTAAAGTCATAAAAGGGAATTATAACTACACAATGTACAATGAGGTCTCCCTCTCTGAAGACGCTCAACACTCGGCAATGCTTCTTCTGGGTAGCCCTGATCTTGGCTTCCGTGGCTCACGATGAATCCACGATAACTCTACGACGAATCTACCCTGGCCACAGGCCAGCCAAATCACAGTCCCACTGGGTGCTTCGTCGTGGAGGCCTTCAACCACAATCCAGTCTGTAGCTGGCAGGTACCGATCAGCTCCGCTGTGTAGGCCATTCCACGACCAATACTTAGGGTTGCGTGCCCTAGCCAGGAACCTCGTGTGACTCGCTGGTCACTCTCCTCATACAGCACCCCAATGGGTGGTCTCTTCCACCAGCCAACCCCGGATAATGCGATTCTCAACACTGCCACTCCAATACTGTCGCTCTATTCTTATGTGAATTGCCTCAAGAATTTGTAATCTTCTTGAATCTTGGGTTTTGTCTATTATGCAAGTAATATTATTATACTTGCATAATAGTATTACTATTATGTATTACTTGCATAATAGACAAAACCCAAGATTCAAGAAGATTACAAATTCTTGAGGCAATTCACATAAGAATAGAGCGACCTACCATGAACACCCAAATCACGGAACTATTTACTCTACCCACCATGAGAGTAAGGACAAGACAAGAACATATCGATGCCAACACAGAAGACAATGTCCAACATAACAGGCCAATTACACTGGATTAATCTTTGTGTTTAGATAGGAGATGCCTCATATGGGCCAATAAGCCTTCTGCAGCCCCTATGTTTATCCCTTATGTATCCCCCCATGTTTTCACCTTCATTGTATTATCACCTGACCTAATGCGGGTATAAAATCA
>NC_091222.1:8128057-8142001 GCF_040958095.1 Procambarus clarkii
AAGCAAGTGGTATGGGACTACACGTGCGCTGCCACACTGGCCAGTACCTACCTCCACTACAGCACACATGAAAGCGGTGGTGCTGCTTCTTTCAGGGAATCGCAGAAAATTATTAAATACAGAGGTCTAGCACACTGCTACAGCTTTGTTCCGATCGGCTCGGAGACCCTCGGTTCGTGGGGAAAATGTGCATTGAAGTTCCTGAAGGAATTGGGGGACAAATTGATCAGCGCTACAAAAGACCAGAGAGCAAAAAGTTTCTTGTTCCAGCGCCTCAGTGTTGCGATTCAGAGGGGAAATGCCTGTTGCGTCTTGGGCACTAGTCCAACTTCAGAGGAATTCGAAGAAGTGTTTGACTTGCAACAATGATCGAACCCGTCTGTGACATTCATCAATGTTTCCCATTGTTGTGTTTTTCAAGAGATCCATAACCTTTGGGCACCTTTAAGCACCTTTTTGCATTATTATTTTTGTATCAACCCATGTATATCTTGTAACCATCAAATGCATAATAAAGCACAAAAAATAAAAAAGGAAGGGGGTGGTAGGAGAAAAGCAAACAGAAACTGTATTGGAGGGGATCTAAACATTCCCTCTAATGCGTTATGCGTGGTTTCCTCCGAGGCTATGGGTCCCCCTTCTTCCAGCTAGAGGTGGTACTCCCTTCCATTAAAATATATATATATATATATATATATATATATATATATATATATATATATATATATATATATATATATAAGGCACAACTCTCCTAAACACGAGAGTGAAGTGTACAACTTTAGAACACTTTCCCACCAGGAGACTCGAACCCTAGCCAGCACAGAAGCCTTCCAGCAACTGGCATAACAGGTGCGCCTTAACCCGCTCCACCACCAGCTCAGACCCTTAAAAGAGATGGTAATTTCGGAGTATTTAAATACACCAAAGATCACCACCTCCCAAGAGCAAGTGAGGGGTCATTTAGACGTTAATTTCATCAAGTCCCTGATAATATGGGAAGACACAGTGTCTATGCTTAAGGCACAACTCTCCTAAACACGAGAGTGAAGTGTACAACTTTAGAACACTTTCCCACCAGGAGACTCGAACCCTAGCCAGCACAGAAGCCTTCCAGCAACTGGCATAACAGGTACGCCTTAACCCGCTCCACCACCAGCTCAGATCCTTAAAAGAGATGGTAATTTCGGAGTATTTAAATACACCAAAGATCACCACCTCCCAAGAGCACTAGAGCAAGTGAGGGGGTCATTTAGACGTTAATTTCATCAAGTCCCTGTTAATATGGGAAGACACAGTGTCTATGCTTAAGGCACAACTCTCCTAAACACGAGAGTGAAGTGTACAACTTTAGAACACTTTCCCACCAGGAGACTCGAACCCTAGCCAGCACAGAAGCCTTCCAGCAACTGGCATAACAGGTACGCCTTAACCCACTCCACCACCAGCTCAGGCCCTTAAAAGAGATGGTAATTTCGGAGTATTTAAATACACCAAAGATCACCACCTCCCAAGAGCACTAGAGCAAGTGAGGGGTCATTTAGACGTTAATTTCATCAAGTCCCTGTTAATATGGGAAGACACAGTGTCTATGCTTAAGGTACAACTCTCCTAAACACGAGAGTGAAGTGTACAACTTTAGAACACTTTCCCACCAGGAGACTCGAACCCTAGCCAGCACAGAAGCCTTCCAGCAACTGGCATAACAGGTACGCCTTAACCCGCTCCACCACCAGCTCAGACCCTTAAAAGAGATGGTAATTTCGGAGTATTTAAATACACCAAAGATCACCACCTCCCAAGAGCACTAGAGCAAGTGAGGGGTAATTTAGACGTTAATTTCATCAAGTCCCTGTTAATATGGGAAGACACAGTGTCTATGCTTAAGGCACAACTCTCCTAAACACGAGAGTGAAGTGTACAAGTTTAGAACACTTTCCCACCAGGAGACTCGAACCCTAGCCAGCACAGAAGCCTTCCAGCAACTGGCATAACAGGTACGCCTTAACCCGCTCCACCACCAGCTCAGACCCTTAAAAGAGATGGTAATTTCGGAGTATTTAAATACACCAAAGATCACCACCTCCCAAGAGCACTAGAGCAAGTGAGGGGTCATTTAGACGTTAATTTCATCAAGTCCCTGTTAATATGGGAAGACACAGTGTCTATGCTTAAGGCACAACTCTCCTAAACACGAGAGTGAAGTGTACAACTTTAGAACACTTTCCCACCAGGAGACGCTAACCCTAGCCAGCACAGAAGCCTTCCAGCAACTGGCATAACAGGTACGCCTTAACCCGCTCCACCACCAGCTCAGACCCTTAAAAGAGATGGTAATTTCGGAGTATTTAAATACACCAAAGATCACCACCTCCCAAGAGCACTAGAGCAAGTGAGGGGTCATTTAGATGTTAATTTCATCAAGTCCCTGTTAATATGGGAAGACACAGTGTCTATGCTTAAGGCACAACTCTCCTAAACACGAGAGTGAAGTGTACAACTTTAGAACACTTTCCCACCAGGAGACTCGAACCCTAGCCAGCACAGAAGCCTTCCAGCAACTGGCATAACAGGTACGCCTTAACCGCTCCACCACCAGCTCAGACCCTTAAAGAGATGGTAATTTCGGAGTAATTAAATACACCAAAGATTCACCACCTCCCAAGAGCACTAGAGCAAGTGAGGGGTCATTTAGACGTTAATTTCATCAAGTCCCTGTTAATAGGGGAAGACACAGTGTCTATGCTTAAGGCACAACTCTCCTAAAACACGAGAGTGAAGTGTACAACTTTAGAACACTTTCCCACCAGGAGACTCGAACCCTAGTCCAGCACAGAAGCCTTCCAGCAACTGGCATAACAGGTACGCCTTAACCCGCTCCACCACCAGCTCAGACCCTTAAAAGAGATGGTAATTTCGGAGTATTTAAATACACCAAAGATCACCACCTCCCAAGAGCACTAGAGCAAGTGAGGGGTCATTTAGACATTAATTTCATCAAGTCCCTGTTAATATGGGAAGGACACAGTGTCTATGCTTAAGGCACAACTCTCCTAAACACGAGAGTGAAGTGTACAACTTTAGAACACTTTCCCACCAGGAGACTCGAACCCTAGCCAGCACAGAAGCCTTCCAGCAACTGGCATAAACAGGTACGCCTTAACCCGCTCCACCACCAGCTCAGACCCTTAAAGAGATGGTAATTTCGGAGTATTTAAATACACCAAGATCACCACCTCCCAAGAGCACTAGAGCAAGTGAGGGGTCATTTAGACGTTAATTTCATCAAGTCCCTGTTAATATGGGAAGACACAGTGTCTATGCTTAAGGCACAACTCTCCTAAACACGAGAGTGAAGTGTACAACTTTAGAACACTTTCCCACCAGGAGACTCGAAACCCTAGCCAGCACAGAAGCCTTCCAGCAACTGGCATAACTGGTACGCCTTAACCCGCTCCACCACCAGCTCAGACCCTTAAAAGAGATGGTAATTTCGGAGTATTTAAATACACCAAAGATCACCACCTCCCAAGAGCACTAGAGCAAGTGAGGGGTCATTTAGACGTTAATTTCATCAAGAAAGTGTTCTAAAGTTGTACACTTCACTCTCGTGTTTAGGAGAGTTGTGCCTTAAGCATAGACACTGTGTCTTCCCATATTAACAGGGACTTGATGAAATTAACGTCTAAATGACCCCTCACTTGCTCTAGTGCTCTTGGGAGGTGGTGATCTTTGGTGTATTTAAATACTCCGAAATTACCATCTCTTTTAAGGGTCTGAGCTGGTGGTGGAGCGGGTTAAGGCGTACCTGTTATGCCAGTTACTGGAAGGCTTCTGTGCTGGCGAGGGTTCGAGTCTCCTGGTGGGAAAGTGTTCTAAAGTTGTACACTTCACTCTCGTGTTTAGGAGAGTTGTGCCTTAAGCATAGACACTGTGTCTTCCCATATTAACAGGGACTTGATGAAATTAACGTCTAAATGACCCCTCACTTGCTCTAGTGCTCTTGGGAGGTGGTGATCTTTGGTGTATTTAAATACTCCGAAATTACCATCTCTTTTAAGGGTCTGAGCTGGTGGTGGAGCGGGTTAAGGCGTACCTGTTATGCCAGTTGCTGGAAGGCTTCTGTGCTGGCTAGGGTTCGAGTCTCCTGGTGGGAAAGTGTTCTAAAGTTGTACACTTCACTCTCTTGTTTAGGAGAGTTGTGCCTTAAGCATAGACACTGTGTCTTCCCGTATTAACAGGGACTTGATGAAATTAACGTCTAAATGACCCCTCACTTGCTCTAGTGCTCTTGGGAGGTGGTGATCTTTGGTGTATTTAAATACTCCGAAATTACCATCTCTTTTAAGGGTCTGAGCTGGTGGTGGAGCGGGTTAAGGCGTACCTGTTATGCCAGTTGCTGGAAGGCTTCTGTGCTGGCTAGGGTTCGAGTCTCCTGGTGGGAAAGTGTTCTAAAGTTGTACACTTCACTCTCGTGTTTAGGAGAGTTGTGCCTTAAGCATAGACACTGTGTCTTCCCATATTAACAGGGACTTGATGAAATTAACGTCTAAATGACCCCTCACTTGCTCTAGTGCTCTTGGGAGGTGGTGATCTTTGGTGTATTTAAATACTCCGAAATTACCATCTCTTTTAAGGGTCTGAGCTGGTGGTGGAGCGGGTTAAGGCGTACCTGTTATGCCAGTTGCTGGAAGGCTTCTGTGCTGGCTAGGGTTCGAGTCTCCTGGTGGGAAAGTGTTCTAAAGTTGTACACTTCACTCTCGTGTTTAGGAGAGTTGTGCCTTAAGCATAGACACTGTGTCTTCCCGTATTAACAGGGACTTGATGAAATTAACGTCTAAATGACCCCTCACTTGCTCTAGTGCTCTTGGGAGGTGGTGATCTTTGGTGTATTTAAATACTCCGAAATTACCATCTCTTTTAAGGGTCTGAGCTGGTGGTGGAGCGGGTTAAGGCGTACCTGTTATGCCAGTTGCTGGAAGGCTTCTGTGCTGGCTAGGGTTCGAGTATCCTGGTGGGAAAGTGTTCTAAAGTTGTACACTTCACTCTCGTGTTTAGGAGAGTTGTGCCTTAAAGCATAGACACTGTGTCTTCCCATATTAACAGGGACTTGATGAAATTAACGTCTAAATGACCCCTCACTTGCTCTAGTGCTCTTGGGAGGTGGTGATCTTTGGTGTATTTAAATACTCCGAAATTACCATCTCTTTTAGGGGCTGAGCTGGTGGTGGAGCGGGTTAAGGCGTACCTGTTATGCCAGTTGCTGGAAGGCTTCTGTGCTGGCTAGGGTTCGAGTCTCCTGGTGGGAAAGTGTTCTAAAGTTGTACACTTCACTCTCGTGTTTAGGAGAGTTGTGCCTAAGCATAGACACTGTGTCCTTCCCATATTAACAGGGACTTGATGAAATTAACGTCTAAATGACCCCTCACTTGCTCTAGTGCTCTTGGGAGGTGGTGATCTTTGGTGTATTTAAATACTCCGAAATTACCATCTCTTTTAAGGGTCTGAGCTGGTGGTGGAGCGGGTTAAGGCGTACCTGTTATGCCAGTTGCTGGAAGGCTTCTGTGCTGGCTAGGGTTCGAGTCTCCTGGTGGGAAAGTGTTCTAAAGTTGTTACACTTCACCTCTCGTGTTTAGGAGAGTTGTGCCTTAAGCATAGACCACTGTGTCTTCCCCGTATTAACAGGGACTTGATGAAATTAACGTCTAAATGACCCTCACTTGCTCTAGTGCTCTTGGGAGGTGGTGATCTTTGGTGTGTTTAAATACTCCGAAATTACCATCTCTTTTAAGGGTCTGAGCTGGTGGTGGAGCGGGTTAAGGCGTACCTGTTTATGCCAGTTGCTGGAAGGCTTCTGTGCTGGCTAGGGTTCGAGTCTCCTGGTGGGAAAGTGTTCTAAAGTTGTACACTTCACTCTCTTGTTTAGGAGAGTTGTGCCTTAAGCATAGACAACGGTGTCTTCCCGTATTAACATGGGACTTGATGAAATTAACGTCTAAAATGACCCCTCACTTGCTCTAGTGCTCTTGGGAGGTGGTGATCTTTGGTGTCTTTAAATACTCCGAAAATTACCATCTCTTTTTAAGGGTCTGAGCTGGTGGTGGAGCGGGTAAGGCGTACCCTGTTTATGCCAGTTGCTGGAAGGCTTCTGTGCTGGCTAGGGTTCGAGTCTCCTGGTGGAAAGTGTTCTAAAGTGTACACTTCACTCTCGTGTTTAGGAGAGTTTGTGCCTTAAGCATAGACACTGTGTCTTCCCATATTAACAGGGACTTGATGAAATTAACGTCTAAATGACCCCTCACTTGCTCTAGTGCTCTTGGGAGGTGGTGATCTTTGGTGTATTTAAATACTCCGAAATTACCATCTCTTTTAGGGGCTGAGCTGGTGGTGGAGCGGGTTAAGGCGTACCTGTTATGCCAGTTGCTGGAAGGCTTCTGTGCTGGCTAGGGTTCGAGTCTCCTGGTGGGAAAGTGTTCTAAAATTGTACACTTCACTCTCGTGTTTAGGAGAGTTGTGCCTTAAGCATAGACACTGTGTCTTCCCATATTAACAGGGACTTGATGAAATTAACGTCTAAATGACCCCTCACTTGCTCTAGTGCTCTTGGGAGGTGGTGATCTTTGGTGTATTTAAATACTCCGAAATTACCATCTCTTTTAAGGGTCTGAGCTGGTGGTGGAGCGGGTTAAGGCGTACCTGTTATGCCAGTTGCTGGAAGGCTTCTGTGCTGGCTAGGATTCGAGTCTCCTGGTGGGAAAGTGTTCTAAAGTTGTATATATATATATATATATATATATATATATATATATATATATGTCGTACCTAGTAGCCAGAACGCACTTCTCCGCCTACTATGCAAGTCCCGATTTGCCTAATAAGCCAAGTTTTCATGAATTAATTGCTTTTCGACTACCTAACCTACATAACCTAACCTAACCTAACTTTTTTGGTTACCTAACTTAACCTAACCTATAAAGATAGGTTAGGTTAGGTTAGGTAGGGTTGGTTAGGTTCGGTCATTTATCTACGTTAATTTTAACTCCAATAAAAAAAATTGACCTCATACACAATGAAATGAGTAGCTTTATCATTTCATAAGAAAAAAAATTAGAGAAAATATATTAATTCATGAAAACTTGGCTTATTAGACAAATCGGGCCTTGCATAGTAGGCTGAGAAGTGCGTTCTTCTATATATATATATATATATATATATATATATATATATATATATATTATATATGTCGTACCTAGTAGCCAGAACGCACTTCTCAGCCTACTATGCAAGGCCCGATTTGTCTAATAAGCCAAGTTTTCATGAATTAATATATTTTCTCTAATTTTTTTTCTTATGAAATGATAAAGCTACTCATTTCATTGTGTATGAGGTCAATTTTTTTTTATTGGAGTTAAAATTAACGTAGATATATGACCGAACCTAACCAACCCTACCTAACCTAACCTAACCTAACTATCTTTATAGGTTAGGTTAGGTTAGGTAGCCGAAAAAGTTAGGTTAGGTTAGGTTAGGTAGGTTAGGTAGTCGAAAAAACCATTAATTCATGAAAACTTGGATTATTAGGCAAATCGGGCCTTGCATAGTAGGGTGAGAAGTGCGTTTCTGGCTACTAGGCTACGACATATATAATATATAGTAGTAGTAGTAGTAGGCATCCTTCAGTCTCGGGAGACTATGGAGTTGCGCCCTAGTTGTCAATCCTGGTGTAGCGTCTGGTGTGACTGATGAGGCCAATCCGAGAGTGGCAGTCCTTCCCACACTGAGCACAAACGAAGTCCGATTCTGGTCTGTCTTCCTGGTTACCGGCTTCCCTTCTCTGTCTCTTTGCCTCCGATTCCTTGGCAAGTGACTCCTCGAACTTGGAGAGACCTCGTTGAACAGACTGCCTCCAGGCTGAACGGTCTGCAGCCAGTGTCTCCCATATAGCAAGATCGACGTCCATGGCTTTCAGGTCCCTTTTGCATACGTCTTTGTACCGTAACTGGGGCTTGCCTACTGGACGCTTTCCCTGCCTCAGCTCTCCATACAGGAGATCCTTGGGGATCCTGCCGTCGCCCATTCGCACAACGTGCCCGAGCCAGCGCATTCGTCTCTGTTTCAGCATTGTGTACATGCTGGTGATTCTTGCTCTCCCCAAGACGTTGTTGTTTGTCACCTTGTCCTGCCAGGTGATGTCCAAGATGTGTCTAAGGCAGCGCATGTGGTAGGCATTCAGCAGTCTTTCCTGACGGGCGCGGAGTGTCCAAGACTCACTGCCATAAAGGAGAGTGCTCAGGACACAGGATCTGTAAACCTGAATCTTAGTATACTCAGTTAGCCTATTGTTGGCCCACACTCTCTTTGTCAGTTTGAACAAGGTAGTAGATGCCTTACCGATGCGTTTGGTTTACCGAGTACATGCCTTACCGATTATATATATAATATATATATATATATATATATATATATATAATATATATATATAATATATATATATATATATATATATATATATATAATATATATATATATATATATATGTGTGTGTATTGTGACGGTAAAGTGTTGGAGTGTTGATGTTCGGCAGTCCTCCAATGTCAGGTGGCAATGCCTTGTCACACTTACAGAAAAAAAAGAGACTGCTTGCCTGTTTGTCTGTGGTAAGGTAATGGGAAGACACGCAAAACACAAAATATAAACAATGAAATTTTAATTACTTTAGAAAACAAGATATGAACAAAGACAATCCCTTGGCTTACGTAAAATTCAAAACAAGTCGACAAACAAAACAACATGAATAATTAATAAATGTGAAAATTTACTCTAATATAAAATAAAGTGCAAGACAATAATAATAATCAGGTGCTGAGAATATTGGCTAAAGCTGCCACCTCCCTTAGTACACGACAGCCAGGGCTTAGTCTACCAGAGAGAGATGTCAACTCCTAAGAGCACAAAGATATTCTGAGGAGGACGGCGTGAGCTGGCCCAGACGTCGACTCAGGTAGAGGGCATGAGTGCAGGTGCAGGTGCTGTCGGCGATACACCAGCAAATCAGGAGAAGGCAGGCGGAGAATGGGTAGTTTGCTCGTTGACGACGGGTGGAGAGCCGGTGTGTCATGTGGTGCAAGGTACGCTTTGCTTCCTGGGCAAAACGTTTAGTGATACTGGTGGACGTATCTTCAATATAGTATCTTGTACTTGTAGAATAACGTAAATGATATAGGGAAGAGCAGGCGCAAACTCTCTTGAAAGAGATTATCGTCACAGCATTCTTTCTTGTAAGCATATGCTGCTTAATAAGACAGAAAGGGTAAGATTATTGATTCTAACACAAATCTTATGTATAATATATATTATATATATATATATATATATATATAATTATATATATATATATATAATATATATATATATATATATTATATATATATATACATATATATATATATATATATATATATATATATATATATATATATATATATTATATATATATATATATATATATATATATATATATATGTCGTACCTAATAGCCAGAACGCACTTCTCAGCCTACTATTCAAGGCCCGATTTGCCTAATAAGCCAAGTTTTCATGAATTAATGTTTTTTCGTCTACCTAACCTACCTAACCTAGCTTTTTTTGGCTACCTAACCTAACCTTACCTATAAATATAGGTTAGGTTAGGTTAGGTAGGGTTGGTTAGGTTCGGTCATATATCTACGTTAATTTTAACTCCAATAAAAAAAAATTGACCTCATACATAGAGAAAAGGGTTGCTTTATCATTTCATAAGAAAAAAAATATAGTAAATATATTAATTCAGGAAAACTTGGCTTATTAGGCAAATCGGGCCTTGAATAGTAGGCTGAGAAGTGAGTTCTGGCTACTAGGTACGACATATATATATATATATATATGTCGTACCTGGTAGCCAGAACGCACTTCTCAGCCTACTATGCAATGCCCGATTTGCCTAATTTGCCAAGTTTTCATGAATTAATTGTTTTTCGACTACCTAACCTAACCTAACTTTTTCGGCTACCTAACCTAACCTAACCTATAAAGATAGGTTAGGTTAGGTTAGGTAGGGTTGGTTAAGTTCGGTCATATATCTACGATATTTTTAACTCCAATAAAAAAAAATTGACCTCATACATAATGAAATGGGTAGCTTTATCATTTCATAAGAAAAAAATTGGAGAAAATATATTAATTCAGGAAAACTTGGCTTATTTGGCAAATCGGGCATTGCATAGTAGGCTGAGAAGTGCGTTCTGGCTACTAGGTACGACATATATATATATATATATATATATATATATATATATATATATATCTGAGGTGTACAAAGCAGCCATGTCTTTCCCAACAGGTTCAGCAGGGGGCTTTACAGGCCTAAGACCCCAGCACATCAAACAAATGCTGAACCCGGTGCTTGGAGATGCTGCAAAGGACCTTCTAGTGGAACTTACCAGATTCTCTAACATGTGTTTGGCTGGCGGCATCCCTGAGGACATCAGGCCTGTCTTTTATGGAGCAGCACTCTGTGCTCTAAAGAAGAAGGATAGGGGTATCAGGCCCATTGCCGTTGGCAACACCCTCCGACGCCTTGTAGCTAAGGCTGCAGTGAGATCTATCAGCCAGGAAGCAGCCACCTTGCTGAAACCTCATCAGCTCGGGTTTGGGATTCCCCTAGGTTGTGAAGCTGCAGCACATGCAGCGCGGGCTTACATTGCTGATCTTCCGGACCAGAAGGCACTAGTAAAGCTTGACTTCAAAAATGCCTTCAATCAAGTCAGACGAGACGCTGTCCTCAGGGCTGTACACAACCATTTCCGTCCCCTTTACCCATTCATCCGATCGTGCTACAGTGGGGACTCTAAGCTTCTTTTTGGGGAGCATGAAATAAACTCCTGTGAAGGTGTCCAACAAGGTGACCCCTTAGCCCCCCTCCTTTTCTGCCTAGCTATCAAAGAGGTCACTGATAGTCTGACAAGCGAGCTAAACATCTGGTACCTGGATGATGGCACTCTAGCTGGAACTCCGGAAACCATTTTGGGGGATATAAGGAAAATCCAGGAGCAGGGAGCAGCCTTAGGCCTCATTCTCAATGCATCCAAATGTGAAATAATCTCCCGCAACCCAGACATCACTGGGCAAATACAAAATGCTCTTCCAGACATTCTCGTTGTCGAACCACCGGACTGCACTCTCCTGGGTGCCCCCATTGGCCCACGAGCAATCGAGGAGGTCCTGGCTGCAAAAATCACTGACCTAAAGAGAATGCAGGACAGGATTGACAAGATTGATGCCCATGATGCTCTCTTTCTCCTTACAAGATGCCTGTCTCTCCCTAAGTTGACCTACTTTCTGAGATGTTCTCCATCCTACAGCAGCCCTAAGTTAAATGTGTATGACACCCTTCTGAGGTCCATGCTGGTGAAAGTCCTGAACCTGCCATTGGACGACTCTCAGTGGGAGCAAGCAACCCTTCCTGTAAGACTCGGCGGCCTTGGTGTCCGCACAGCCTCCCAAATTGCTCTACCAGCCTTCCTTTCCTCCTCTCATGCATCGCACGACCTCGTCAGAGATATTTTACCTGCAACCCTGAGAGATTCAGCAGGAATACACGATCCTGCTTTCACTGAATGTTCAAATCAGTGGAATGTTCTTGCAGCCCCAGCAACCATTATAGAACCAACAAAACAACACAAACAGTCCGGCTGGGACCACCCTCTAGTGGAAAAAGTAGCTGATGCCATGCTAAGCGTCGCAACATCAGACAAGGAGAAAGCCCGCCTCAGAGCAGTGCGTGCCCCCCATGCAGGAGACTTCCTCCTGGCAGTACCCATGTCTGCAATGGGCACGCGCCAAGATCCAGAATCCCTTCGTGTAGCAGTGGCCCTCCGACTTGGTGCCCCAATTCACACTGAATACAAGTGTATTTGCAACAGGGTGGAAGCAGACCAATACGGACTGCATGGGTTGCATTGCGGAAGCACAAAGGGCTGGCATGCAAGACATAACGAGGTCAATGACATCATCAAGAGAAGCCTCGTCTCAGCTGGGTGCCCAGCGGAGAGAGAACCTCGCATCCTAGGGGTCCAAAACCCGGATTTCCCAGCACTTCGCCCTGATGGCATCACCATATACTCATGGAAGGAGGGTAGACAGTTGGTGTGGGACTACACATGTGTATCCACCCTGGCTGACACCTATGTACACTTCGGAGCTGATCAAGCAGGTGGGGCGGCCAACCACAGGGAAACAGCAAAATCACTCAAGTACAGGCGACTGGAAGGTCAATACCTCTTTGTTCCCATAGCGTCTGAGACGCATGGCCCCTGGGGCAAGAGTGCCTTGGGATTTCTCAAGGAATTGGGGTCCAAGCTCATTGACGTCACCAGAGACCCAAGGGCTTCCAGTTTTTTATTTCAGCGTCTCAGTGTGGCGATCCAGAGGGGAAATGCTTGCTGCGTCCTCGGTTCCTGTCCAGAAGCGGAGGAGCTTCAAGAGATCCATAACCTTTAGGCATTTGTCTTGTATGTTTTGTAACCTTTAAATACACAATAAAGGAAAAAAAAAAAAAAAGGGAAGGAAAAAAAAAAAAAAAAAGGGAAGGGGGTGGTAGGAGAAAAGCACACAGAAACTGTATTGGAGGGGACCCACATTCCCTCCAATGCGTTATGTGTGGTTTCCTCCGAGGCTATGGGTCCCCCTTCTTCCAGCCAGAGGTGGTACTCTCTTCCCTATTTTATTTAAAAAAAAAAAAAAAATATATATATATATATATATATATATATATATATATATATATTATTAAATATGACCGAAAAAGTAAGATTAATAATTCTAACACGAATTTTCTCGATCTTTCTTATGTTTCTTTTCACTGTTGATGGTAATTGAAAAATCAATTCTCAAAAATTCATTTTTATTTTTTGGAGAATTGATTTTTCAATTACCATCAAGTGAAAAGAAACATAAGAAAGATCGAGAAAATTCGTGTTAGAATTATTAATCTTACTTTTTCGGTCATATTTAATAATATATGTCTACAGGAAAGACTGCTTTTGACTGAATTCGAATTGGGCACATGTATAAGCAAGTAGATGGGGTCGCCATGGGTTCTCCCCTAGGTGTCCTGTTTGCAAACTTCTACATGGGTACCATCGAGCAAAAAGTCTTAGTCGACATGAACTTGAAACCGGCCATATACTGCAGGTATGTTGACGACATTTTTACATAGGTAGCTGATGTCAGACATCTGCAGGAGCTGAAGGAGGCATTTGAGCAGAGTTCCGTGTTGCGTTTCACTTACGAGATGGAAAAGGATGGGAAGCTGCCCTTTCTAGATGTAACAGTCATGGAAAAGAGCGGAGGTTTCCACACTGCAGTCTACACTAAGGAAACGAACATAGGAATGTGCCTAAATGCCAACAGCGACTGCCCAGACAGGTACAAGAGGAGTGTTGTTAACGCATATGTCGACCGTGCTCTCAGCCACAGCTCAGAATGGAAGCAAGTCGACGAAAAACTCTGTAGGGTAAGGCAGGTCCTAGTCAACAACGGCTTCTCCAATGGTTTCGTCGAAGACATCATAAAAAGGAAAGTGAAACGCCATGCAACCTCTGAAGAGACAACTAACACAACACCTATACCCCCTATTAGACTATTTTTACAGGAACTTCTTTTCCACAGCTCATAAAACGGAGGAAAGGGTCCTGAAAGATATTGTTAATAGAAACGTTATCCCTACAGACAAAAATCAGAGAATACAACTGACGATTTACTATACAACCAGAAAAACGGCCAGCCTACTCATGAGAAACTCTCCAGACACAAAGCAGAACGCTTTAAAAGAGACCAACGTCGTCTATGCCTTCAAATGCCCTCATGGGGACTGTAAGCTCCAAAAAAAACAGTATATAGGCAAGAC
>NC_091222.1:8142501-8169660 GCF_040958095.1 Procambarus clarkii
TTTGATTAGGCACCAATGAGATGACACGAAATAAATTTTATGGTTACTGCAAGATTGGGAGGAGGGAACCATCTTCTTTCGGCGGGGTTTACCAATCCCCCATTTTAATTAATGAATCTGTAACCATATTTAATTCCTTTTGGGATTGCGTGAAAGATTCCGATGGTGATTTATTTCTACGTTGTTTTTCGTGTAGCTTTTGAGTCTATTATACTTTTAGTAACAGTACCTAACCAACCCTTCAATATTGAAATTGTTTCCAGTTTCCAATGGGATATTTATTATTATGAAAACACATTGATTTTTATAATTTATATTAAAAACAACATTTTTCGTTGATCTTATATATATTAAGCCTGATTTAGGACTTATTGCATATATTTTGAGTTTGCAAGTACTAATTTTTATACCAAAAATATTACAATTAGTGAAAATAGGTTAAGTGATGGGACATACCAATAGACTATGTCTCTTCTTTCAAATACCTTGGAGTCTCTGTCCCTTGTACCTCAACTGCAGTCAATAAGTTACATCAACAATGTAGAGACAGACTCAAGGCTCTCAGAACTGTAGTGGGGTACAGCCCGAAATATGGTGTTAATATTAGAATAGTAAGAATGATGTATTTAGCGTATAAAGGTCTCTGATAGACTATCATGTACCAGCTTTGGTCCTGCAGAATGGCAAAAGTATTGATAGACTGGAAAAAATACAAAATGAAGCGTCCTATAACTACCAAAGTTCTCAACATGCGGAAAGAATTAAACGAGATAGAATATATGAAATTAATCTTATGATGGGACTTATCAAATAGGTTCCTTAAAAGTGTTATTAGACGAGAACTCCTGGATGAACTTGAAGAAAGTAAAACAGTGCAAAACTGGACAGTGTTTCTGTTTATGTCTAGAATGGGAACCCCTGTAAGAGAACCTCTTGAAACACTTGTCACATTCAAAAGGCTTCTCCCCTGGTTGGAGTCGACGGTGTTCTGTTAAGGCTTCTTTTCGCTTATATACTTTTTGGCAAATATCACATATGATTCTGTGTTCGTCATCATCAACCTCATTTCCATCTGCTCTCATTGCATGACCATTGTTAAGAGGAGGGTAGTAGGCTAAACCGGGGGGTGCCAACTTCAGGAAGTGGTAAAACGACGAGTCAATGCTTACAACCTTGGGATTAGCCTCAGTGTTGGATGGAGCTGACTGTACAGAGGTTAGTTTTGGCGATGCTGATGATTTAGATTTAAGGGAGAGATCGATCGGTTGTACATCATCAACCTCATTTCCATCTGCTGTCATTGCATGATCATTGTTAAGAGGAGGGTAGTAGGCTAAACCGGGGGGTGCCAACTTCAGGAACTGGTAAAACGACGAGTCAATGCTTACAACCTTGGGATTAGCCTGAGTGTTGGATGGAGCTGACTGACCCTCACAATAGTCACTGAAACGTGGAGAACGAACCTTCTTTCCATTACTAGTGGTCTGGGCAGAATCTGCATCTCTTTCATCATCCCTACTCCCAAAAATGTTATTTTTTTTATGTGGTTGCTGTATTTTTTGTTGCTGTTGATGGGATTGTTCATCTAACCATTCAAGAGTGTGTTGATGTGGGCATCGCCAGGAGACGAGAGCCTCCCCCCCCCCCACAGTGCCACATTCACGCACTTTTTGTCCCTTCGTCTCGCCCATTGCCCCATCGTCCATGCTTTCATGGCATCCACCAGCGACATCTTTGATGTGCCCTTGAGTATGTTGGGACTGAGAAATGTTATGTTGAGATGGTTGCTGTTGTCCATTGTCACTGCCCCGGGGCACAAACCCAGCCTCTAGACAACTGCCTGAGTGACAGTTTCTTTGTGGTTGGATTTTATTGTCTGGGTTGGAAGAGGGCTGTGTGTCAGGTCCAACATGCGCCATGTTCAGATGATTGATGAGCCGCTTAGTACTGGGGTCCTGAAATTTTTTTAGGTTGTTACAATCAGACAATTATTAAATTAGTCTATAAACATCCAAACTATAAAAAAAAAGAACCCTATGATCATTGAGAAACAATATTCATTGCTGGTAAATTTTACATTGTAATTTTTACATCCCTAGGCATTCCATAAAATTCAATTTTAGACAATTATTCATCACAAAAATTACAAAAATTACACACACACACAAAAAAAAACAAAAAACAAATTAATACTATAACCCTTAAGAAGGAACGACGAGAATACGACTTCACTCACTATACTGAATGGATTTCTTCAAGGATTTAAACACATGTTGTCACTGGGCGTGAACAACGAGGTAGACTGAGGGAGTAAGGAGCTATCACATCCTGTTTTATTCATTGAGGACAATCTAGTGGCCAGCGACGAAGAGCTCAGGTCTCGAAGCTCCGGCGAGTATTATGTTATCCGATACTGTATATAATATTTGGCCCAATGGACTTCAGGGAGCCATTGAGTTAACACACCATAACGCCAACACCAATATTTATGTGAAATGTCATTACTTACTTGATCAATGAGAGGAACCCCTCGTCAGAGGATTCCGAGGAGGAATCTTCAGATGAATCTTCAGATGAATCTTCAGATGAATCTTCAGATGAATCTTCAGATGAATCTTCAGATGAATCTTCAGATGAATCTTCAGATGAATCTTCATTGTCTCGGTTCACCATTCCAAACCTACTTCTAATGGCATTTTTCTTTCTTTTCTTGAAGGGTGGGTTAAGATCATTATCATCTGATGATGTCTTTTTGATGTTGGTGTTTTTTTTTGGGGGGGAAAGGTCTGGGGTAGATTGAGTTAAGGGAAACTCATCTGGGTCGATTTTGTTCAGAGTGAACAATGACATGCTAATTTTGGGAAGGGAACTATCCATACGGATACCATTCCATATGTTTAATATGTGAAGGGGATCGAGGTCTTTGCCACATATGACAAGCATGTATTCACCTTGTACAATGGAGGACATTTACTCATTAAAACCTTTGGAGTTAGTAGAATTAAAAAAGGGAATGGGACTGGACCCAGCATAAAGACGTACACCCAGACAGGCACCGGCTCTATCAACGAGACGAATTGAGTCTTGTCTGATCTCTCTGTTGGTGTGAAGCTTTTTATATAAAAATGGTCCAAGTTGTTATTTTGGGGGCCTCAGAATACCACCGGATGCACACACATACACAGACACACACACACACACTCATATAATATTTATTATGGATTTTAATTTAACCAAGCTGTAGAAAGAGACCAATATATATATAAACAATTACTTATGCCTAGTGTATAAAAAGAATAAAGTTGCTTCTTGAAGAGAAAGAGGAACAGACTGACAATTAAAAATATCAAAGCTAAACATAAAATTAATATATCCCTTTTAGAATTTGAAATTAAATTTTCTACTTCTTGTAATTCCAAATCTGCAGTTTGAATGGGATAATGTTTATATTTAACTTCATTAATGATATAATTACTCATATCTATCACTTTAGAATCTCTATCATAGGTTTTAGAATTAATCTTGTGAGTAATTGCTTGACCAAGGCTGTTTACATCAAACTGACTAAGCAGGCTTAAAATCATCTTGTTCTCTTCTAAAGAATTTGTGGTAGTTCCATCCATACCAATTATGTTTATACATTGGGGATAAATGCGTATTATTTCATTTATGGCAGATAAATATATCATATCTGGTGTTATTTGTGGTGTGGTTATAGACTGTGGAGGCCCCAATTTAATATATTGTCCAAAGTTTATATCTTGTTCTAACAATTGATTAATTATTTTATGGCGAAGGTTTTCTAATGCAGCATGAGTTATTTCATTATTGTACCCACCAATATTACCTATTGATAAATATAATTCTAATGGTAACAACACTAATCCCACAGATAAAACAAGG
This sequence comes from Procambarus clarkii, assembly GCF_040958095.1. Classification (NCBI taxonomy): domain Eukaryota; kingdom Metazoa; phylum Arthropoda; class Malacostraca; order Decapoda; family Cambaridae; genus Procambarus; species Procambarus clarkii. Next base: position 8,146,405 of record NC_091222.1, read on the forward strand.
GATAAAGACGAAGATAAAACGGATAAAAGCCGTATTGAAAATTGAATGCTCATTTCAACCATAGATGATCGAATGATCATCGCCAAAAGTTGAATAATCATTTGTTGAGATGAAGCTTCTACCATAATTACAGATAATAATTCTTGAAGAGCATCATGGAGAATATTTTCGGAGAAATATTTTAACAGTCTTGAAATTATCTTAGGCACTCGAGTTGTAACTTCAATTTCGGTTATAGTAATAGCCTCATCTTTTATTAATGATAATAAATCGGAAAACTCAGATTCTAAACGTGTTATTATAACATCTATGAAATTAGTAGTAGTAGTAGTATACTGTTCAATAAATGATACATTTTCGGAGGCTACTACTATATCCGCTTCGTCAACAAATTGTTCATTTTCGAGTATTGACTGTGGAACAACTGTTTCAATATAACCTCTGTCAACATCCATATAATTTTGTTTGTTCAATTTATCCATAAGAATCATACTCATTCCTGATGTTGGATTAAGTAAGTCCACTAATTCACCATCGGTTAATTGGTTGATAACTTGATTGCCAAATATAAAACCAAATATCTGGCGGTGGACATGACTATGGCATTGATCTGACTGGCTATCATAGTATTTATGAAAGAATTTACAATAGATTGAGTTAAAGTTTATATTCTGTTGCTGAATATTCCATGTCAATGGTGGAGCATCGATTAAGCCAGCAACAGCTTTTCTCAGTTGATATGTATTTGTATTCTTGGCATAGGCAATGGGGTTCTTTTGATAAGATTGTAAATCGTTTTCATTAGAAGGACTCCATCGACTTGAAGGTCTTAGAGCCAATGTTTTAAGTGCAGACAACTGTACACCACAATAATTTTCGTTAGATTCCTTGACATTAATCGACCAAGTTTCAACGGGAATAGGTTTCGAGAAATAATGATTGTTTCTGTATTGTTTAGAAGAGATTTTAAATCATTACCAAATCTTTCTTGAAGAAATTCAAGGACTTCATTATGAACAACATAACATGCTTCACTACAGGCATATTCACGTTCGTTTATTAAAATAGCTGATCCAGATCCGGGCTGACAAGCAGTTTTTACATCATAATAACATTTTAGCATGTTACAACCTAGCGTTGTGAATTTAACTTCAAAGTCGTTAGGATTTTCATCTAAGAAAGCTTTGGGGAAATTGGGAGGAATATTTTTCCATGGTATATTCTTAATGATAATATTTTTAAAATACTTACTTCCATTTCTTTGTTGAAGAATCTCCATTGTTTTTCGTTGTGATATACGATGTACTATGTAAGTTGCAATTGCAATATCAGAGACAGTAACAGTTTTCATTATGAAAATGTTAAGAGTATTTATTTATTTTTTTAATATTGATCAATATAATAAAGAAATTTGAGGATTCATTTACCAGAATACTGAGAGGAATCATGGTGGAAGCTGGAGTAAATGGTGATGCTGAAAGTTGGAATAGTGGTGGTGGTGGTGGTGGTGGTGAAGAATATGGGTGTCATCGAAATGATTATTATTATCAACCAACCATTCCACAAATACCATTACAAACAACTCAATATATGATTGTACCTTATTATATGACTTCAGTGCCACATTCAATTTATGTAATTCCACCTTCTTCATGTTACGTTTCTGATTTTCCTTCAAAATATTTTTATCAATTACCACCACCACCACCGCCACCACCACTACCACCACCACCACCACCACCACAACCACCGCTACCACAATCATCAGAAATTTATTCCCATTACAGTGTTGAAGTTCAATATAAAATTTCCTTTTTAGAAAAGGAAAAAGAAAATTTAAAATCATGGAAAATTTTACGAAATATTGATGGACATATAACAGAGGTCCCCTGGGGTATATCCTTCATATACATTGCATATGAATATGGTGGGTTACCTCGAGAATTATTTATGAAATATGTTAATGAATGTTGCAATGGTAGTTAAACATTTTCTTTGCAAATAAGCTCAGTGAGTAAATATTGTATATTATTACATCAATGCACCATACACCACACCACCCATTAGTGCACTCATATGTCGCTATTTGATCACCATTATCAATGGGCCTAACATTATTATTAATAATAAAATTAAAAGTATAACCCAGCCAATATTTTTAATTGATTTCAATATAAATTGCCATATATCAGATTGCCCAATGCCTTGAATCACTTCACCAATACCATCTCCTAAAATTTCGGCAATATTTCTTAAAATTGTTCCCTGTTCACATTTATATATATAAAATATTTCTTTATTTTCTAAATTAGAAATAGGTTCATAACCCTGGACAAATTGTGAAAGATAATTGTAGTTATGGGGACAACATATTCCCTTACAGCCAAAATTTAATATGTTTTGGGTTTCTGCAGAATTTGGAATATCAAATTGACAGTTCCAGACATTTTTATTGAACAATGGATGAGTATTATCATTTAGTATGTCATAGTTAATATAATCAACCCGATTGATAGGGAATTTACAAAATCTGGTCAAATATACTTCTTTTTTTAGGGAATGTCCTTTTCCAACATGGTATCTAAAACAACCACTGTTCTTCCGATTGTATTTGTTCAAATATTCAAGAAAAGCAACACCTACACCTAATAATATCGCAGATTTCTATATCAAACTTTTATGTTTACCAGCCCATTTGGTCATAGTGTTAAAAATTTTAGTTAATTTGGAATCAGTTGGTGAAGGATTACTTTCTAAATATTCAAGAAATTGAGTTTCGTTTTCAAACCCAAGATCTTGGGCAAGTTTATTTACATTGTTAATGTGTTCTTCATAGAGTTTAAATGGGTATTTTTTTAACATATGTTGTTTAAGAGCTTTGTTTTCTATAATATTTAGAATAGGGGATTCTACATCACCATGCAAAATATTTTTCATAATTTTATTAAAATCATTTTGGGATTTAAAATTTAAGTTTTCATTGATAGAATTAATAAAAGATTTGGCTGGGTGATGAAGATTTGACAATTTAATGTTTTCTGTCATATCTGTCAGATACTTATTTGTATTTAAAAAAGATTTATTTTCATCAACCAAACTTTGGGTGATGTGAATAAAAGGCTGAAGACCATGGTCAATTTCTTTTATCATCAATTCTGTCATGAGCTATTCTTTCTTTTTTAAATAAGTATTAAAAAAAGAGTTAATTTTACTGTTTTAAAACAATTAAGTGTTTGGTATGTGAGTCGTGGTAACTGTGCGGCCGGTCTGCTGTGATTGGCTTGATGGAGCACCAATCACGGGTGAAGTGGGCGGAGCCAACGAGAGGATTTTTACTAGTGTGTGTGTGTGTGTGTGTGTGTGTGTGTGTGTCTTTGTGTGTGTGTGTGTGTGTGTGTCTTTGTGTGTGTGTGTGTGTGTGTGTGTGTGTATGTGTGTGTGTGTGTAAGAATGAGTGTGTGTGTGTGTATATGTGTTTTGGTGTGTGTTTGTGAGAATGTGTGTGTGATTCCTGTGTGAGAATACGTTTTATGTGTCAGAATATGTGTGTGTGTGTGTGTATGATTCCTGTGTGAGAATATGTTTTATGTATCAGAATATGTGTGTGTGTGTGTGTGTGTGTCTTTGTGTGTGTGTGTGTGTGTGTGTGTCTTTGTGTGTGTGTGTGTGTGTGTCTTTGTGTGTGTGTGTGTGTCTTTGTGTGTGTAAGTGTGTGTGTGTCTCTTTGTGTGTGTGTGTGTGTCTTTGTGTGTGTGTGTGTCTTTGTGTGTGTGTGTGTGTGTGTGTGTGTGTGTGTGTGTGTGTGTGTGTGTGTGTGTGTGTGTGTGTGTGTGTGTGTGTGTGTGTGTGTGTGTGTCTTTGTGTGTGTGTGTGTGTGTGTCTTTGTGTGTGTGTTGTGTGTCTTTGTGTGTGTGTGTCGTTGTGTGTGTGTGATTCCTGTGTGAGAATGCGTTTTGTGTGTCAGAATGTGTGTGTATGTGTGTGTGTGTGTGTGATTCCTGTGTGAGAATGCGTTTTGTGTGTCAGAATGTGTGTGTGTATGTGTGTGTGTGTGTGTGTGTGTGTGTGTGTGTGTGTGTGTGTGTGTGTGTGTGTGTGTGTGTGTGTGTGTGTGTGTGTGTGTGTGTGTGATTCCTGTGTGAGAATGCGTTTTGTGTGTCAGAATGTGTATGTGTGTGTGTCTTTGTGTGTATGTGTCAGAATGTGTGTGTGTGTGTGTCAGAATGTGTGTGTGTGTGTGTGTGTGTGTGTCAGAATGTGTGTGTGTGTCAGAATGTGTGTGTGTGTGTCAGAATGTGTGTGTGTGTGTGTGTGTGTGTGTGTGTGTGTGTGTGTGTGTGTGTGTGTGTGTCAGAATGTGTATGTGTGTGTGTGTTTGTGTGTGTGTGTGTCTTTGTGGTAGACTCATGATCACCGATCATCCCACCAGACTCCATCATATTCTCTCAGCCCGAAGCCGTGCACCATGGTATGTTGAACAAATATATTCCTCCTCTTCCTCTCCAGCATCATCAATCTCTTCCACTACCTCCTCCATCTCTTGATCCACTTGATCTTCCAACGCCTGATCCGCTTCATCCTCCACATCCTCCAAACCTCCCTCCTCCATCTCATCCAACGCCTTCCTCTTTTTAAAAATAATACCATTGTTATAAATATAATAATTTTTGTACTGATTGTGCAAAATTTTTTTATGTATTGTTTGTTGTGGAAGATAAGCTATCACTTTAGTTATTTGATAATCGGGTAAAAGTTGTAAATTAAATTTTACAAGTCTTGGTATTGATATAATCTTTTTATTTTGTGTAATAATAGTAAATTCTTGCATTAACTCACAATGCATATGCCATGCAGTGGATAATGATATATGTTTTCTTTCTGACCAATTTTTATCTTTTTCAAAATATTTAATAAGATGCTCAATGATAAGCTCATCATATTTAATTACATCATAAATACAAATGTACATATCAATAGTTTTAAGAGTTTTTTTATTTGCTTTTAATACTTTTTGATAATTTATGCAATTATTAATAATATACTCCCTTAATGAACTTTGTTTTAAACTTTGGGTAATATCTCTTACCCCATCTAAAAGAAACAACATTAAATACACAACCTCGTTGATAAAAAGTATCATTTTGCTTTTTTTTTCAAATTTAAAGGGGGAATGAGTTCTAGAATAAACTGAGAGTGAAAAATCCTGATCATCGTCTTCATATAAAATATTTTGATTATGAATTTGCGTGAAAAATCTTTCATACCAGACAAATTTATTATCAGCTGTTAGTCCTGACATGTCATAAATTTTATGATATATTAATTGTCTTCTGCTAAGATTGTTTGGATAAGTAAAAGTAATATGAGAATCATCGATATTATTATTATAATATAATTTATCAGCTATAAATAATTGTCTTTGTTAGATTAAATCTCAGGGGGAAATAATATAATCCAGGGTTTTTTTTAATGTTAAACTTCTCATTATTTATATGTTCGATTTGTATGTTAATTGAAAGTTTATCCTTTTTATTCATCTTTTTTTATACAAAAACATATACACACACAAACTCACACTCAAACACAAAAAATACACACCCAAAACACACACATAAAGACACACACACTTACACACACACATACACAAAGACACACACACACACACAAAGACACACACACACACAAAGACACACGCACATACACACACAAAGACACAAAGATACACACACACAAAGACACACACACACATACACAAAGACACACAGAAAGACACACATACACAAAGACAAACACACACAAAGACACACAACACACACACACAAAGACACAAAGACACACACACACACACACACAAAGACACACAAAGACACACACACACACACACACACACACAAAGAAACACAACGACACACACACACAAAGACACACACACACACACACACAACGACACACACACACAAAGACACACAAAGACACACACACACACAAAGACACACACACACACAAAGACACACACACACACACACACACAAAGACACACACACACACACACACACACACACAAAGACAGACACACACACAAAGACACACACACACACACACACACACACAAAGACACACACACTCACAAACAAAGACACACACACACACAACGACACACACACTTACACACACAAAGACACACACACACACACACACACACAAAGACACAAAGACACACACACAAAGACACAAAGACACACACACACACAAAGACACAAAGACACACACACACACAACGACACACACACACTTACACACACACACACAAAGACACACACACTTACACACACAAAGACACACACACACTTACACACACACACAAAGACACAAAGACACACACACACACATACACACACACACTTACACACACACACAAAGACACACACACAAAGACACACACAAAGACACACACACACACACAAAGACACACACACACACACAGACACAGACACAAAGACACACACACACACACACACACACAGACACAGGAATCCCAAAAGTTCACCAAAACTCTTATTATACTCACTTTACATTTTTTTTCTTAAACTAGTTGGGAGAGGTACAGTCTTTGATATGATTGGGAACGGCATTCAACATTTTAAGACCCTTGATTTGAAGAGCAGCATTTCTGGTTTGATTAAATCGAACTCTTGGGAACCGAATGATATCTAGGGGCAATGTAACAGCACATCATTCTTTTTTTTTTTTTTTTAGATATGGTATCTCATCCATAAAAAATATTTTGTGGAAAAAAATGGGGTTGACCACCAGCCCGTGGTCAGTGGGGACCCTGTGGTGGACCATCAGCCGGTGGTGGACCATTCATTGGCTTATTAGGCAAATCAGATCTTGAATAGTTTGCCAAATAAGACATCAAATTTTATTTATAACTCCAAATTTTGTATTGGTTATTTTTTAATTAAGGCAAAAAAAATGAAGAGAATCAATTAATTCTTTATGGATTTATATATTTTGCCAAATTTTATTGCAAAATAAAACTTATAAACATTTCTATATAATATAAAATTTTTGATGTTTAAGTTTTGTTAATTTTATAAACATAATTTTATTTATCACAGATATTAAATATATAATATTATTAATTTTATGTATAATTTTTATTTATATTTAAAATAAAAAAAACAAAATATACATTTTGATTAAAATATTCATAGTTACTTTATAATTTGAGATAAAATTAAAGAAAACAGAAATAATATTTTCCCCTTTATAGTTAAATTCGATATTTTATATAAAAATAAAACAAACAAAAAGTCACTCAAAGTCATTTTATATATTATTTATTTATTTTATAAACATTTATTTTAAATAAAATTAAAAAAAACTGAAAATATATATATATATTTTCTTTTTATTAAACAAATATTTCATCACTACTTTCATAATCACTACTTCCATATTCTTTGTAGTCGTTACTTGCCTCTGTATCATAATTATAATCTATATTATCACTATTTTCATCATTAATCCATTTGAAGAACGAACAATACATGGCAACTTCAAAATCCCTAAATACAAAATAATAATAATGACTTACAAATGCTAATAACATTACGGGAGTAATAACTTTGCGAATACCAATTTGGATATAATAATATTCATCGAATAATTTAAACCAAGAAGTTGGTAAAATGTTTCCATAAACATCTAAAAATTGTACTTGAATACAACATTTTTCCTGATCATAAAGAATATTCATTGAACCTCGTTCTCTGAAACATCGAAATTTTAAATTTGATATAACAATATGATATTGATTATTTTCCTTATTTGTTATGTTTAAAAAGTATGGTTTATTTCCATATATAAAATGAACTGCATCTTCAATTTTTGATTGTGACATCTCCTTAGGTTTGAAGCTTTTCTTCAGAACAGATAAAATATAATTCCATCGGTAATTTTCATTACAAAAACATTTCCCATATAAATTACATAAGGGATACTCATCATCACTTAATGCACAATAGAGATAGTAGGCAGCCGTTGCTACAAAATTATTACTTTTGCTTATACTCTGAAACAATTCACGTCCTGTATTATCAAAATATTGAACTGAGGGAGGATTGTTTGAAACAATTTTTAGCGATCCAGTATGGTAAGACGAAGGTATACCATCTCCTATTATTTCTTTCTTACATCCATTACAAAATTTCACGTTTAAGATTCTCAAAACCATAACGGACTCTTCCGGTGTTGTTGTGTGTACTGACAAAGACCATATCGGATGTTTTAAATTGTCTCTCCCATATATTCTTTCAAGAAAAGTGGTTACATTTCCTACTGTAAAAAAGGAAAATTTGAATTTTTGTTTAGTCATTTGTTCAAAATAATCCATTCGAAAATTTGTATTACAGAGACATTTAATGCCATAATTTTCAAAACAAGTTGTAACGTTATCATATAACATTATTTTTTCTGTGAGGATTTGTATTTTGAAGACATATATTCTTCCACTAGCTGAGTAATTTTATGAGTGTTGGATACAACTCGTAATATCCGTTTATGTAATGGCTCATCTTTTTTAATATCAGGGAAAAAGAAAATTGGAATATTAATAAATAAAATGTTAATTTTACCACTCCCACTCCCATTTTCTAAGAACTGTGCAACATTATTTATATTAGGAGATTAATCACAGACTGAATGGGAATCCAATTTCATAATAAATTTCCTTTTCAATTTTATGAGTAAGTATTGTACAAATAATTGTAAGTCTTCTACACTATTATTTTCAAAGGTAACATCATCATCATTCTTATCAACGTTATTAATATTATGATGATGATAGTTGGTTAGAACAATTGTTCCTAAAGGTAAAGCAGGAGGATAAAAGTGTAATTTTTTGAAATAAGATAATGGGATTTCTATACTACCATCTGAGTTACATGCAAACATTATTTAGTTTTTTTTTTAATATTGAGTGAATTCATAAAACGATTAAAAAAAATTTCGGTATTTTCGTAATCAATCAAATCAGTCTTGGATACAAATTTTGCCTTTAAAATTACCTTTGCACATCCATGTTCAATATCTTCAAAATTTGAACATGGATATGTTCCTTTATGTATTTCAATATTATTTTTATCAATCTTACACTTCATCCAAATAGATAATTCTTGTTTTTCCTCATCAAAATGGGGATCCGGACACGCTGTACACGGAAAATGTTTATTGTCATGTAAGTTAGTATACATAGGACCGCAGTTACATAGACCATTAGAATAACCTGGAGCTGTAATTACACCAGATGGTAAATGTACCAGACAAGGATCGCGGAAACAGGCTGAACGTGAGATATCTGGATTAGAAATATATCCAGGGGAACATCGACATATATATTTTTCTTGTTCTTTTAATGGTATAAAAAAGTCTTGGGGGGTCATTTGAGTAAGGTCCACTACTTCATCCTGCCCATTGGTAATTTTAACCAAAGTTCCTCCTGGTTCACATGCAGTTAATCTATTTGTAGTTACGTTATAAAGACCTGGTAGGTAGGATTTACACTTCCATCGATCTTCTTCAAATGAATACTGTAGAAAACCCCATACTGGGTCACAAAATTTCTCTTCTGGTTGTTTCCAAAGACAGTATGTGCATCCTGGTTTGAGGATTCCACCTCCATAATAATATTTTATATTGCTAGTAGAAGATGATATAGGTATTACGACCTTTTCTAAATAACGTCCACATTTACGGCCCCCAAGTTTTTGACAAATTTGATTGTCATGTGACTGAGAACTATCTACTTTTAAAATCATTCCCTTACATTTATTGATTTTAATGTCATTATTGTTATCATATTCATTATAATTTAGCCAACCTTGTAGATCAATAAATTCGTGTCTTTCTTCAAATGCAATTTCTTCAGCTTCAAGTCCGTCTTTAATACTTTGACGTAAAAAACTATGAATGTAAAAACGATCATTAATATAAAGAAAATTAAAAAATATAAAAAAATGATAAAAACTATAACCGGAATTTGAAGAAAATACTGGTATGTCGAAGAAATCATTTTTGGTTTTTATTTATGAGAAAATTTAGGAGTTTCTCAGTTGAAACTCTTTTATTACAATTTGTGGAATAACAGTGAAAACGATGACGATGAATATAAAGTCTACCTGAAGGTGTACGAGATTTACCACGAACTTCATGAAAAGGACAAAAAATATTACATTGCCATTTTTGGTTCATTGCTAAGAGTTCATTATATGGCTCCGTACATAATAATTCAGCACATTTTTGTGTAATTATCTCTGTTTTTTTTTTAAATTGTTCAATTTTTGGTTGATGCAGCGATCGTTTTAAAACCAACCTAGGACGACTAATTACATTTCCTCCTCCTCCTCCTAAATTATTATTATTATTATTATTATTATTATCATTAATTATTTCAAAAATATTATTTCTAGTGGATAAGTGTCCCTGTTTAATTTCATTGATACTAGTAAATTCTATTGAAGTCTCAATACATCGATATATGAATGAAACACTCGCCATATTGGTACATGATCCTTATTACTAAACAATAGAGAGAGAGAAAAGCTTACAAGATAATATAAAGGATATTGTAGAATCAGAGAACCTAATATATATATATATATATATATATATATATATATATATATATATATATATATATATATATATATATATATATATATATATATATATATATATATATATATATATATATAGCTGTACTGTCAAAAGTAAAATATTTTTTAAAGACAAAGTAAGTTATCGTGCAAATATGATCGGCGCACGACACTGAATTCTGCCAGGCCAACTACAACAGTATTTTCTTCATATTCTTGTTACCAATTTTCATATTTTTTTTTAATATTCTATAATTTTCTTTATATTGCTGATCCTTTGTACATACATAAGTCTTTTAAGAGGGACTGGAAGCTGAATCCTCCTATTATTATTTATTATTGAAACTTGACATAATGGCTGATGAGCCTTATTACCAAAAGAGAGTAAGACAAAAGTTTACAGATATTATAAAGTATATTGAAGAATCAGAGAACTTAATTATAGCTGCACCATCAGATGTAAAACAATTTGAAAAGCTGTTAAATTCTTGGGTATTATATTTACCTAATCTCCAAAATGTTGTGGTAAAGAAAGGAAATTGTAATAAGTGTTGGTACCAAAGTGAGAATAAAAAAACACTCACTATTTTTAGGTCACCTTTCGAAATAATTATTAAGCAAAATGATATAATAGTTAGCTCTTCGTTTCTTATGAAAGATGTAACATTATTTAGTAGAAGTTATTCAAAAAGAAAAGAGAAATATCCATGTATATTGGGATTAATTAATAACAAATATGATAAATTTATATACATTTTTTTATAAACATTAAATTTAATTTAAATTTCAAATAACATTAAGTATTATATCAAATTTTGGAATATAAAAACCATTAACTAATTTCAAATATATTTCATTGGAAAATATTTCACATTCATTATTATAGAATAAATTTAGAATATTGTTATATGTTACATTTGAATTTTTATGTTTATTTATAATATCCCAAACTTTTAAAATATGAAATTCCGTCTTATCAATATATAACGGATCTATTTGTAGATAAAAATCAATTTCTTCAGTATTTTCGAGGAATTCACTCATTTTTTTAATATTTATTAAAAAAGACATGATTATTCAGTGCTATTCCAAGGAGTATAACTTCAACTAAATTAATGTGAAACATCAACCTCTTCAGGCTTGTGAACCTCGTAACTGACTTAAACCATATTTAAATCAAATAAGACTTAAACTAAAATTTCAAAATGATAATATTAACATTCAGTGATTATTTAAGACACCAGCTAGCTCTAGTAGCCAATGTGATGAACCAATTGGCTTATAATGTCAGGTGTGAATAATTTCCTATAAAAATTTGTAAAAATACACTTATATATGTCGACTGAAAAATTTGCTTTAAGGTTGTTAGAGATGTTCAAAACCTCTTTATCCTCATAGGATGGGATAATCTTAAATATTTTGGCTAAGTTAACATTAGGAATAATATATAAAATTCTTTTGAAAATTTCAAAAAAATCATGTGATGATCCCAAATATATCCTTACATTAGCAAAAGTAATAGTACTTTGCTTGGCTTGAAACTCAAAGTGCATATCTTTCGTTTCAAAAGGGTCAAAGGTTAAAAAAAAAGTTACATTTATTTTGACATGGCTTACTCCTTAAAATCCTTTCTTCAGGAGTCCTGAGAACGGTTGGTAGAGTGATACACAGCCTATCAGGTGGTTCCAGTTCCTTAATTGCTTCGCCATATCTCTGGGCATCTTCTTTTCTTATTTTTTTTGTGTGTAGAAAGATAGGTCGACATAAATGACGACGGCGAGGGCGGCGCTGAGGAACTTTTGTCATCTACAAACGAAATGAAACAAATAAATAACTAAGTTGTGTGTTTGTTAGTCATTATTTGTTTGGTAATTGAAGGGTCTGGGCCGGGTTAAGTCTTAGAGAATAAGGAGGAGAAGGAGAAGGAGGAGGAGGATGAGGAGGAGGATGGGAAGGAGGAGGAGAAGGACGAGAAGGAGGGGGAGAAGGAGGAGCAGAAGGAGGAGGAGAAGGAGGAGGAGGAAGAGGAGGAGGAGGAGAAGGAGAAGAAGGAGGAGAAGGAGGAGGAGAAGGAGGAGGGGATTGGGAACTTTTAAGAGTCATAGAAATTGTACTGGAAAATTTATCTAGATAACTAATTGGAGGAGGAGGAGGAGAATGAGAATGAGATGGTGGGTGTGTTGAGGCAAGGAAGGAAGATTGATCTAGAGAAATTAGAGGAGGAGAGTAAGTAGGAGTCCAATTAAAATCTTCATCCGGCATTTTTTTTTCCATATTTTCAGTTTCCAGTAACTCGGAAAAGGACATGCTTCTTTTCCTTGTATCCTGAATTTCAGAATCTGGATCTATAAAAAAAATAAAAAATAAATAAATAACCAGCTATGGCTAGGAAAATCTTTTGCTCTGATTTTTCATTTTATAGCCACCACATCTGTCCTGAGTTTCGGACTAGGAACTCGGCAGTTATACACTTGAATTGATCCTATGAAGTATGTATGATCATCACCATTCTGTATCGCAAAGACTACAAGACTATGGCTAATAATATCTTTATCTCTGTGAATGGCTTCCAGGGTCACGGCACCTTAAAAACAGAAAAGACTTGCAACTCACCTTTTACTTTACTGGAGAAATCTCTTGCTAAACCCTTAGAGAGGTGATTTATAGTAGGGACCCCATGGTCCATACTGTTGGGTGTAGCAGGGACACACTGATGTGTGTGGAACCTCGAGTCCTTTAATATTTATACCCTGACAGGATGGGACTCTCCCGGATGGAGGCAGGGGGGTGGGGGAACTCCGTTGAGACCACTAGAACGCACAACACCACCCTGACACATCGAAATAATACTCTTACCTTTTAAAAAAATGAATACAATTTCACGAAAGATATTTCTTCTTGTTTTGTTATCAGTACGAGTAATAGTTAGTCACAATCCCCATTTATATACTGAATGTGCAGTCAACGAAAATGGAAAAAGATTAACAATATTTGAAGATTCAATTAAATTTTGGTTTGTAAGAAATAACCTCAATTTTATAATATCTATTTATTACGATAGAAATTTTAATGAATTATTAGGATATAATAATACAGAACAACATAAATGGTTAAATGCAGAGTTAAAATTTGGGAATGTTTCACAACTATTTATATTAAATAAATTTCAATTACCAATGAAAAGACGACTGAATCAAAACACAACAAGTAAATTAATAGGAAGATTTGTAATATTTAGCCATATCAATATTCTTCTAGGTTGCCCTCAAGGCTGGCCATACAGAAAATTATCATCATCAATGAAATATGATTTACAAATTGCTGCCTCAGGTAACGAAGAAGAATATCTTATTCTGATGCCCTTAGCAGATACCTATGTTAAGTTTTTAATAGATGGTCAAAGAAAGGCACTATGTTTGGATCACAGTCATTCACAAATAAAGGTTGTGAATAATGTTAATAAATTATCAGAAAAGTGTGATACCTTAAATAGAATGTCGTCTGTTGTTATAAAATTTGTGTACGATGAGAATAATATTAAAATATTGGATGAACAAGATAGCATTCTTGACAATATAACAACATATAATAATAAGACTCGTCCTATACTTAAAGTTCTTCGAGAAGATTTAAATGGGACACTCTATATAGCACAGTGTATTGGTAATTGTAAAAAAAGTATTGATTCGCATGCTATTACCTATATGCATCAATATTTGTTTGTTTTGAGTATAATAATAATTATAATTTCAGTAAGTTTATTAATTATTCAATTATATTATATTATATGTGTTAAAAGTAAGAAAAAAAAAAAAAGGCAGGAAGAAATAGGAGAGTATATTTCTATCGAACTTCCCGAACCACTTTAAACTAAAATTTATGTTAATAAACATCAACATCCCATCAAAAACTTAAACTATTTCTTTATCAATGTCTAATGTATCAAAAAATGCCCCAAACCCAAAACCCAAAACAACCATTGGAATTTAAAACACAATTCTTGAGATAATCCAACATCATTTGATTGATGTGTATAGTTAATCTGGTATACTAATAACGGTGTTTCCTCTTTGAAAAGAAACGATCTAGTACTACTTTATCGGATATATATAGCAAATATCTTCATTTTTACTAAAAGTTCGGCTTGAAATGAAAGAATTCAACAATGTTAAGTTAATAGGAAGTGCACACTGGTTGTTTTCTACTTTACGTATTTCTACTCTACTTATTCCTTTAAAGAGTAGAATTTCTTTAGTATGTTGAATACCACGATTCAAATGACAAATTATTCTTCCCTCTAATGTTTCCAAAGGGTTATTTAATTTAATCTTAACCGTGGTCATTTTACATTCATATATTTTACATCCTATATAGTATTTATTAGAATCTGGAAAAGTTTCGTATAATAAGCGTCCCTCTGTTTCTTCATTTATATCTTCATTTATAGTTAATTTTGGATATAAGAAATAAGAGTATGTATAACATGCACCAAATGTTATTGAAAATGAAATATTATAAACAGTTGGGATCATTACTATTTCTTTAAATAATTTTGTTTTTGATTGTTGATGTCTTGTTTGCCATGTAGGATGGAATGGGTCATTTATAAATGTCATGTATGGAGTTTTAATAGATAATGGAGCCCATGGAATTATAGAATGAGCAAAACAAACAGTAGTAATTTTTCTTACCGTCAATATTAATAATAATAATAATTGATTCCAATCCATTACCTTAATTTATAGGATTAATGACTTTGATTTTCTTGGTCGCACACTTCTTTATATATATATTTTTTGGGAGGATATTGCTCCTGTTTATTATGCAAATCGAACCTTAAATAGTTGGCTTTATTGATGTGTGTTATTAAACCAAAACAACCGTATACCCCCAAAACGGAAAACAGCAAGTAATTATTAATTATTATTATATACGTTTATGTTTTGGGGGCTTTGATGTTCTGCCGGATCGATTTTAATGTTTTTAAAAGTATAATAAAGGCTCGATTAAGTCCAGGTGGGGCATTCAGGGTTAAATAAACTTTTTCCCATTTGTTCAATCTCGTGTTGTCCTTTGCCTGGTTGGCACTGATGATAACATAGCTAATTCTACCTGTTAACAGGTAGTGGATTTTTTTTTTTTATATTTATTCATTATAAAAGGATATAGATATTTTTTATTAGGTAAGATTACAATTATGATTTCAATCCATACCCCTAAAATGAAACTTGCCAGCTACATAATTGGTCAAGCAAGAGGATCAGCTGCCATTTGTGGAGAATATGCCTCTGCTACATTAGGCGTGTTGAACAATTATAAAGATATTAAAATATATTGCCTCATTGGGAAGGACTGGCTTGTTGATAAACTTTCAAACTTCATTCCCATCGAATATTCAGGTTATACACTTGTAAAAAATGAAAAAACAAAAAAAGGAGGGTTCATACCAATCGCTGAATTAATACATCCGGAAGATGTACCAGTATTGATATACTTTATTGAGTCTCCGTCAATACGAGTATTGCTACCTAAAAACTACATTACATGGAAAGAACAAATTACATCAAAGTTCACAGTTGCAAATGGTACCCTCGACAATGGAGAACCTCCCAACTTTTCCGATATTGTTGGGAGATTTTATGAAGAAGTAATAAAAACTATGGATACTGATGCTGAAAGATGTGGAATTTTTCCTTCATTTAAAACAGATCAAAAAGTTTGTAAATTGTATCCAGTAGATCTAAGGTTGACATTTATTCATCCCCGTTTTGAAATTAAAAGGAAACGAAAAATCTGTGAGTGGTTTAATGAAGATGAGTATAATATTCCATTTCTTTCAATATTCGAGAGGTTAAAAATACCTGACCTTTGTAATGCTTCTTCAACGACATTACATGAAAGGGAAGGTACTGCAAAGAGGACTATAAAATGTAAATTACTAGGCAAGAAAATTTCCATTGGTCTCTGTGTACCTTCGCTAATATTATACAAATTTGGTTATAAAAGGGCTGAAATATTGAAAGAGCCTATAACCTTAGGCGTAATGGCTTTAGGAACCAGTAATCAGAATATGGACGAAAAAACTTATGTCATGGGAGCCTTAAAGAAAAGATGGAGTTGTACTCGCAGGAGGAGTGGGCAAATAAATAAGTATCCACAGTATGTAAAGTGTTATGAGCCAGTTGGTCTCGTATATGAGTCTCAGATATTTGATAGATTCAGTCATAACCTAATTGATGGTTATATAATATCAAATAATGATGACCAATACTTATTCAGCCCATATGTCTGTCTTGGGTTACTGACTCGAAATATCAAAATCCTTCCTGTCATATATACTCATTTGCTATTCACCAGAGAAAACGTTTTTGTAATTCAGAAGTCTGATGTAATCTGGTGTGTTCTCGGAAATTGCAAAGTGGCTCCTCCAAATACTATAGTTAATTGTATGAATGACCTCTAATTTTTTATAGGCTTTAGGGGACGTCGCACTTGGCCTACAACTTTCATGTTTGTTTAAGTTAATTTGTTTATATTTGAGTTAAAACGAATTAACTTAAATAAACTAACACAACAAGAAAATCACTCTGCCTTATTAGGCAAATGGGGTCTTTTTTGCATAGTGGCTGTGAAGTACGTTCTATGCCAGAGAACAAACGTCTCGGCCTACTGTGCAAGAAAGACCCCATTTACCTAATAAGGCTGAGTTCATTAGATTATTTTTAGTCTCCTCACCTGTGTTCTATACTCTGTCAGAATCAATCAAAATAACAGTTTGTGAACTGGTAATAAATAATAAGCCCAAATACAAAATATAATTCTTTACTGATGAGCATTTAAACCAAACCAACCATTATATATTGAAAAACGAGCGAAACGGCATTTTACTTTTTGGTGCTACGAGTTTTTACATAAATTTTCATTATGCCGGCATTTTTTGGTACATTTCTGATTATTTCTTTTGCAAATACATCTATGATTTAAACAAGATAAAAGTTTACAGTGGCATACTAATTGTTTCAAGTGCCTATTATCACTGAGAAAGTAATTTGATTGTGTACGAACAATCTCACGAAGCCCAAGTTGTTGATTCTTATTAATTTCGTTTGGCATTATTCTTTCGATTGTTTTATCAAAATCGTTTCTTGATAGATATTGGTTAATCGTTCCAAATTTTGTAGCTGCACGATATAAATCTCTTTCATTGTCTATTTCGATGATAATTCCACTGATTGTTCGCATTCCTGTTTTGTTTTCCCTATTTTCTTTAGGTATTATCACATTAACAGTATCATATAGGCTAACAGGTGTTATATTTGCCGATGACAATTGTAACATTTTTGAGGCATTAGTTATCTGACGCTCATAAACTTTGCTTCTAATAGTTCCTAAATATTCAATATGTAAATTATATGAATCGTTATTTACTTCAGAATTATTATTATCATTAGGTTTACCATCTTCTAAATTACATAATCTTCTATTTATTATTACTTTAGGCGACAGCACAATACCAGGTGATGATGGTGTTGGTGGTGATAATATAGGGGGTAATGAAAGTGGCGGTATTTGTGGCAGGGATAATATGGAAGTAGAGGCAGTTGTAGCACCAGCAGCAACAGTAACAGTAACCTCCTCAACCTCATCAAAAATTATTTCTTCCATGTCTGGCAACGGTGAAGAAATCTGACGCAGCAGCGGACTTGATGATGACAGGGAATGCTACAATTATATAAAAAAAAAAAAATTAGTATACAGAAATTAATTGAGGACTCTTGTTTTCCAAGGTTGAACTGAAAACATAACCAATAAATATTAAGGAATTTTACCTTTGGTTCTTTGCCTCTTTTTTCTTCATCCTCTTTGTCTTCTTCTTCTTCTTCTTCTTCATTGTCATCATAGTGACAGTTATTGAACAATTGGCTATATATTGAGAGCGAAAGACGAATCTTCATAACTATTGGCGGTTCTATACCAAAAAACTGCCTTGTAAGGCGATATGCCAATTCCACGTGAATATGCTGTGTTTGTGGTGAATTGCACAAAGGGAAGTCCAGCTGACCAATCTCGCGTTTGATTCTCACACATCCAACTGCCAAGCATTTTAATTACATCCCCATTCGCACGTTCAATGCTCCCTTGGCTCTGTGGATGACGAGGTTTGCTATTAATGAGGAGCATGTTGGGCCACATTTCGATTTTTTAGCTCTTGAATGACCTCTGCCACAAATTCACGGCCGTTATCGCTCTGCAGAATTCGTGGGGCTCCCAAGAGAGCAAATATATCGAGTAAGTGGCGTGCCACTTCAATCGCCCGTTTACTGCGAAGAGCTCGTAAAACCGAAAACTTTGTTAAATGATCCTGATAATGTAAAATATATTTATACACACATCCTCCTTCTTTTTGCATATTTATTAAGTCCATTTGTCCTCGCTCCGCAAAACTGGTCGATACAATGGGCCGTATTACCCCCTTTTTTCGTCGAGGAAGTCGTTTCAAATTGCATATGTGGCAGAGTGAAATAAAGAGTTTCACCGATTGTTGAGTGACGTTAGCGATAGTTTTACTTGCTTCAAAATAAGTTCTTTTTTCTCCTCCGTGACAAACTGCTCTGTGTGCATCATAAATCGTATCATACAATTGCCCTTGATGTATGAAACGACGACACATCTGGCCAGGATCAGCTGTTGTTGTTCCTATTGTTGTTGTTGTTGTTGTTGTTGTTGTTACAGCCGTAGTAGAATGACGATTGTCACTGGTCAGTTTACGCTTTGTCCCCCGCTTCATTCTTCGTTCAGTTTCGTCGATGGTTACTAAGACGTCATCCCCAAATAGATTTTTGACATCATATCGAGACAATAGATCATATTCATGAGATGTCTTTGTAGTCTGTTTCAATTTAGCATTTTTGACTTCCTCAATGTATTGTGCTAATTTTTCTCGAGTGAAAATTTTCCGGCTTCCATGCCCACCTTTTTCCAACATTTGGCTAATTTTTAATTCAAATTCCTTTTTTTTGTATCACCTCTTCTTCTCTCTCACACCCTTCATTAACTTTTTGTCCCAAAGGTAAAGACGTGGATGATGAAGGTAATGGTTCTTCATCAACACTAGTATTGTTATTATCACTTCTTTCTTGTTGTTTTTGTCCACATGTTAATGGAGAGGAAATTGTAGGTGTGTCCTCCATGCTGGAGCAAAATCGACTGACTCTGATATTAACCCTCACATGCTGAATATTTTATATTGACCAATCACTGGCAGGCTTTCTTGGTTAAGCTGGCAGTTTACAGTTTGTGCTTATTTGACTAAATTATTCCTGTAAGACAACACAAACATTGTTGTTACATTCTAGGTCAATTATTTCAAGTTTCCGTTAAAATGTCAGTGTCATCAATATCTAGGAAAATTATTATAATACTTTGCCTAATGGGCAGAGTGCACTTATTGTATGTGGAAAAAAAAAAAAAAAAAAAAACAAGGAACTAGACTAAAATTTAATTTATTGACTATCATCAATTCAATGTGTGTGTTGCGGGTTACAAACAAAAAATCAGTGTAGCATCATACCCTCCCTGAGAGAGTGAAATATCATCAGTTCAATGTGTGTTGCTGGTTACGAACCAAAAAAATTCAGTGTAGCATCATACCCTCCCTGAAAGGGTGAAGGGAGGTGTTAAACAATGATAGGGTTAATTACCAATGTTTGAATGTGGTTTGGGGAAGTTGGTTGACGGTTAGCCAATTTCCTTAACTCTCAAAACTTAAGTGATGTTCTTCTTTATGTTAACGACCACTTGTATATCTTCCTTAAGTATGTTAACTATAGCCTGAAGTGCATCCTGCTGCCATTTTAGGTATTGTGATATATCCTGCACTTTGTCAACAACCAGTCCATACCGTTGGGCTCGCGGAAAACTACCCGGCTTTATAGACTGAGCCATTAGTTCATTCAAACATCCCTTGATGTCCTGCAGCTGCATATACAAGTTTTCTAATCGCAGTCGAATCTGATCCTCTATTTCTTCTAGTGGTAGATTTTTTTTCCTTTCAACCTCTTGTGCTGACACCAATTTTAGAACTCGGCGCATTATATTTGTCTGTTTCAACTTAAAATTCTGAATGGTAACTTTAATTGTCGTCTGCATACAATTTAATTGTCTTATATCATCCATAATATTCTTCATACTATTATGAATTTTATTGCCATATTCTTCTTGATACTTGAACTGTTTCTGTAATTCCTGAAATCCCACTTTTACAACAGGTATCAATTTCTTTGGGTCAGGATTTTTTTGCTTGCCCAGTTCCCACAATGCTGGATCAATTCCTATAAACAATAAATAATTTATTTTAATTTTTAATTCCACAAATGTAGGTACAATAAAAAAATACCCCGTAATATCTTCACTTTTGTCATTATGTCACGATAAGTAGATGGATTGGTCATATCAAAATCATTTACCTCTTTGCGGTGTATCAAGATATTTCTTCATTTGTTGTTCAGTTAAAGTCAACATTGGAATAATCTGTTCAATAAACAAATTCTGAAACAGAAAAAGTAGGCATTTTTGTCTCTGTCTGGCTATCTACCTGCCTGTCTATCAAAAAACGTTCCATTAATAATGTCCCTTTTAAGCTAATTTGATTATTTAAGCCAACCTGATATCAAATCCCATTAAATAGATTGGTGCAAGCTATAATAAGGCTTACTTAGGCTTACCTTAAAAATTGGATTGTATGATGCTCTTAACATATGACTAAAGGTGTCAGTGGTAGATGCACGTTGAATCTCTCCTAGAAGGTATATTATAATATAGAGCAGTTTGCATAATACCATACTTGAAATCATTTTTTATGATAATTATTATTAGGGAAAACATTATAAAATCTTTAAATTCTTTTACCATTAGGAAAAACTTGCTGAATGTAAAATCTGAAGTTCGTTTTGTTTGGTGCTTCAGCAGCAAAAATTTTATTAACAACAACTTCATTACCTCCGAATAATAGACTCAATGCTGAAATAACTTCCTGTTTGTAGGCCCTGGAAGAATAAAAAAAAATAAAAAAACATTTTTTAATGTTCCCGGATCCTAGTCATATTTAACACTGAAAAATTATTAGAATATTATACAAGTATATGATTATTAATTACTTACTCCACTTCTGAAAGGCTCCTTCCAATTATAATTTGCACAATACCATCTTCATTACGATAATTGGGAATTTTTGTATAGCAAACTACTTTGAAACGACAATATGGACTTCAGATGTGAACTCTACAGGTGACATATTGGACGAATAATAACCTGGAATAAAATTCATAAAATTATACTTTATTTTAATTATATATATTTTACAATATTATAAACAACTAGTCAAATCTACTAAGTTTTCCATAATGGTTTACTCACTACCTCATCGAAAAAAAAAAATCCACATATTTACCTTTACCAAACCCCCAAAAAGCTTGAAGTTGATTCCACTTTCGCAAGACCTCATCATTTTCATTATTGAAGTAGGAAGTAGCACAGATTGCAATATGTAATGCCATTGATGATGAGCCCGGTTGTTGGTGAAGCACCTGAAACTGATGATTGCCCCTATTTGATTCGACCAGTGAAATAAAAACAATGTTCATCGAATCCTCACACATTATGGTGAAACCATTTAACACACCATCTCACCAAATGACCTACAACAGATCACAATTGCCTTATGTTTGTAAATATATATTAATTTAACTAGTCAGTGGTATGAAGAAACAGCAGAAGTAGAAGTGGCAACAGAAAAGACATCAGCATCATAAGAGGCAGCAGCAGCAGCAGAAGAATCAGCATCAGCAGCATAAGAAGAGGCAGCAGCAGCATAAGAAGCAGCAGCAGTAGAGGCAGCAGCAGTAACAGTAACAGTAGTAGTGATGGTGGTGGCAGTGGTAGTAGTAGTAGTAGTAGTAGTAGTAGTAGTAGTAGTAGTGGTGGTGGTGGCGGTGGTAGTAGTAGTAGTAGTAGTAGTAGTAGTAATAGTAATAATAATGATGATGATGGTGGTAGTGATAACAGTAGAGAAGATAATAATGAACATGATACAGGCAATAAGGAAGAATTAGGGTCCTTGACAAACAAAGATTTAGATAAATCTGCTACTTCTACTACTACTACTACTACTACCACCACCACCACTAGTGCCACCACCACCACCACCACTACTACTAGTACTACCCTGACCACCATCGTTGCCACTGCTGTTGCTGTTGCTGCTCCTGCTGCTTTGGAATCTGATGATGAAGAATCAGTTTTGGAAAATCAGGTGAAGAAAAATATAACAACATTTAAAAGAATTGCAAACAAAACTCAGGAAAATGGAGTTCATCATGTTCAACAACAACAACAACAACAACAACAGCAGCAACAACAACAACAGCAACAACATAGAGAAGATTTTTTGGATCAAATTCCTGATTTCATTGATGCCCTCTTTCCCTCAGAAACTAACACCACAAGAGGAGGAGAAAAAAATAACAACATTTATTTGCCATATACTTCAAGCTCAAATTATCAACTAATATCAGAAACCACCAATTTACCAGCAGCCAAT